>NW_015971418.1:0-205125 GCF_000769745.1 Penicillium expansum
AGCCCTAAGCCCTAAGCCCTAAGCCCTAAGCCCTAAGCCCTAAAATAGGTAAAAATAAATAGGCTTTATATTTAAGTTTATATATGATATAGGTAAGTATAAAAAATAAAAAAATAGTAAATACCCCTATATAGAGGTTATAGTATATGCCTGTTTTTAGCTAATAGAATATACCTTCTTTTATTATATTAATATTAATATTATAGACTTTATATATAATAGGTAGGGGGTAAATATACTCTAAGAAAGTCTTACTCTCTTAGATAAAGATAGTAGTAACTATACTAAGTTACTTCTAGAGATATATTATAAAATTACTATATAATATAAGCAGCTAATTAATTAAGGGTATATAAAGGATAGGTATATATAGCAGATTAATACTAAGATATAAACTAAGGATAATAAGGCCTACTTTAGCTATAGCTAAGCTAAATAGATCTACTAGTTTAGGGATATTTAACTAAATTTACCTAGCCTATTTTATAGCTCTACTAGCCTAATAACTACTTAATATATAAATATCCTACCTTAGTTTATTATAATTAGTAATAATTACTAGACCTTAGATATTATAGAGTTAGGTACCTAAGATAACCTTTTATATTACTACTAGGATTTCTACTTAGATACTAAGATACTATCTAACCTACTAAATAGTATATATAATAATTAGGTAGATTATATATTTCCTATAATTATATAGCTAAGATACTTAAAGGTAATTTTAGATATACTAATTAGCTAAATATAATAAGATATAGTAGATATATAGAAGGAGCTAGATATTTTATTTAGAGATAGTAATAATATAACTTAGGGTTATATATAATCTTAAAGATATAATACCTAGTAATTATATTATACTATATTTAAAAACCTTATAGTAGTAAAAAAGGAGGCCTTTAAAGAGAATTCCTATTTCTACTAAAAAGAATAAAATCTATCTATAATCCTAGAGTTTATCTATAATAATATCTAATATATTAAGTCCTAGTATTCTCTAGGTACTCTAGAACCCTTTAATTCTAAAGTAGATAGCCTTACTACTCCTACTAAAGATATAGAAGTTAATAAATTAATAGATATTAGTATTAAGGGGGATAAAACTTAGACCTTTAGACCTTTAATATATAGAAATATTATATAAATTAAATATTTAGTTATTAAGTTAATATAAACTTTATAATAATATAATAATATAGAAGTTATACTATTATAAATACTATTAGACCTTCTAGCTAGACTTTTTAATTATAGTTAGAAATTATACTTATATAGTAGTATTTAATAATAAGATACTACTATAAGTACTACTAGACCTTCTAATTAGACTTTCTAATTATAATTAGAAATTATACTTATATAGTAATAATTTATAACTAAGAGTACTAATAAGTATCTATAGTATATATAAATCTAAGAGATATAAGATAGTTAGAAATATAAAGGAATAGGATAGTCTAAAATATAAGATAAGGGGATAGTCTAAAATATAGATATCTTCTACTATATTTTTAACTAAGCCGAACTTCTATATTTTCGACTATTAGGTTCTCTAATATTTTTAACTAATATTAACTACTATATTTCTAACTATTAGATAATAATTAATTTTAAATTATAGTAAACTACTATATTTTAAGCTATATTCTACTTTAATAAATAGAAATTATAATTATATAGTAGTATTTACTAACTAAAAGTACTAAATAGTATCTATAATATATTAAAATAGAAATTTAATATTATCGAATTTCTAGGGGTAGGTAATAGCTAGAAATATAGAAGAATAGTATGGTTAAAAATATAGGAGAATAGGATAGTCTAAAATATAGACGACTTCTACTGTATTTTCGACTAATAATTCCCTTTTAGGAATTTTAGACTAAACGCTAACCTAATTCAGAATTTTGAACTAAAGCTACAAATCTAGTTAAAAAACTTCCAACCCCCACCATAAATTAAATAAAATAGGTAAAAATAAATAGGCTTCACATTTGAGTTTATATATGATATAGGTAAGTATAAAAAATAAAAAAATAGTAAATACCCCTATATAGAGGTTGTAGTATGTGCCTGTTTTTAGCTAATAGATTTTCTAGCAGTTTTGTAGGTGTAATCGCTTTTCGAGTTGTGCATATCAAAGTGTGGGCGTTTCAAAGAAGAAGAAAAAAAAGATAAGGGATATCCTAATGCGGTAATGGTCACCGACTGCCGTAGGCCCCATGGTCTCACAAGGTTAAAGTTCCCGCATGCATTAGATCGGGGAACCCTGCTAGGATGCGGGGATTGGTTGGGAAAGGTACTTAAAATCGATAACATTTGGTGGCATATCGCGTATTTTGTTCTGGGCAATGATAAAATGCTTTGACAGGAAAACAAAGCGATGAGCTAATCATGTCCAATCTAGACATATTGAATTCAATTGTAACCATACCTAATACTGATGTAACTTCAGCCTAGTGTTGAAGGTACATTACTTGCAATAAATGATTATGAGAGAGGCTCCTCCGTAAGGAATTTGGCCTGTTGTAAGACGCTGTGGACGGCTAAGTGTTGCCGAGGTCGCGCAGCGGATAAAATCCAAGTGTCGGACTTTCGACCGTGATTCACTTTGTGAAATATGGAAAGAGTCTCTATGGCAGAATTGCTTGATGAGAATGTTTCGATCAATTGGGCAATATCATCGAGGATCGGCTGTGCCAAGGCTAGCCCATGGAAAAATCTCTTGATAGCCGCCAGGCATAGCTCCGCCCGACTCACGGCGAATTCAAGGCTAAGAAGATCTGGCTCAGTCGATGAATGAGCGATAAACAGAATCAATCGAATGGCGTGATAAACGCACACTCCTGTAGCAAATTCAAGCAGCCGGGGCTTGGTACAAGTCTGATTCAAGTCGCAAAACAAATTGACGACTGACAGTGCATGTTTAATACAGGTTCTAGTCGCTATATGAACAAACTGCGCATCAATGGTACTCAAAACCACAGACGGCGGAGCTTCAGGGTACCCAGGGAGGAAAATCCGATAGAGGTCAAAATAGCACCCATGCCACAAGGTAAACATCATGATGTGACGAGGCAGCCAAGGACTTTCAATCAAATTCTTCAGCCCCTTGGTCGAGATTTCCGCTTGGTTTGGCATTTTAGTTTTGAGTTCACAGAGTATATCCTCGAGGCCCCCAGTCACATCTTTGAGATGCAGGTAAGGTTCGCTGCAAACAGCGAGCTCCCGTGTCAACTTCATAATGTCCCTGCGAACAGAGGCCAACCGAATACACATATTCAGTGACCCTAACTCATTTTGATCTCTCAACGCGTAGATGACAAAATCTTCAGAGCCGGGGGGACATATCAAACCAAACGAGTCTTCCGATGACGGAGGGTGTAAGTAAATGCACTCAAAGGGGCAGACTTCAAATTCTGTCAGTCCAATAGAAAAATAGGACTCAAGCAACTTGAAGCACCATACAGTGCGGCGCCTGATCTCCTCAAAAATAGGATCCAAGTGTGTTTGCTCATGATTAAGACCCATTGCAGATGCTGCGCGGGCGGCTATAGCAGTCAACATGAATGCCTTTTCATAACTCCCTGTAGTCATGCGATAGCTGACAGTCAATAACAGGGCTCGCAGTCGAGACATTGATGGATTTTCCAGACACTTCCAGATGGTCTCTTCTGCATTCGACACCCATGTGTCACTCTTCTCCCGGTCAATGACCACATTGTGCACAGGCACGTGCAACGAGGTCAAGGCACAAATGGCAAGAACTAGCGGTCGCTCTAGTGTACCTTCGTCACATTTCGCTAAGGTCACGGAAGGATGCAAAAATGCATAGGAAGGAACTGGATAGAGATGCTCGAAGAAGTTTCGGACGAGTTCTGTCGCTTCACTCTGTGACGGATCTCCCTGGGCGCTTTCTTTGCTTAGATCTGGCGGCAGTGAGCCGTCGCCAACTGAAACTTTGTCATTTGCCGGAAAGGCGGCATCAGGGCCTCGAGATCTCGGCGGTGGAACACCAGGTAGATCATGTTCCCCACGTTCACCATCTCCCCCGGAGGTTGCATCACGTCGCTGCGCTACCATCGATGCAGGGTACAAACAAGGCCTGGTATATTTGATGCAGTTGGCACACTGTGGGTGTGTATTTGAGCAGCGGATCTTCCGAACGCGACATTGTGAACATGAACTCCGCCCCCGTAGCCGCTCGGGTCTTTCGTCAGTGTGTGGACTGGATCGCGCACCAGCCACTAGAAGCGATTCACCCCGCGGGGTAAAAGAACACTGGAAGCCCAGGCGCTCGCAGTTGCGGCAAGAAGAGAGTCTGCCATCACAGCCAACCTGATAATTGGTCAGTAATTCACTTCGATATCTCCTGAATACTATCGGGGAATACCTTCCGAGCTCGGCACTGTTGGCAGACCTGTTTCACTCGAGGGCTTTGCGATTTGAAAACGGACAGATAAGGTAGTATCGTTCTATCGGCAGTCGGCATTGTGGAAGTCACCTAGAAGATAATAAATCATTAATCAGAGTCCCCATAGTGTTGAGGTTGCAGAGTAACATTTCGATAGTCTCGGTTCCCGAGGTCATTTAAGTGGATGGGAGCACATGGCTGGTGGGGGTGACTAATCCAAGTCGAGGCAGACTGACCGACATCCGTCTTCTTCCAATGAATCTCCGACAGCCGTCTTGTCCGGGGAAACCGTCGAAACATCTGGGTCTTATCATCATGTAGCATTGAATTTCCAGAGGATTGTGTCGCGTCGAAGGCACAATCCTTGGCTATTAAGACACAATGCCCAGGCATCCATTTCAAAGATTGCGAGTGCATAGTTGACAATTTCGTCTTTCCTACGCAGAGCCCCCTGCCAGCCTCTCAGTCTTGCCCTGTTTGCACCCGCTAACACTGAAGACCAACATGGCCGCTAATATAGGGTCGAAGCGACCCAACATTATCTTCATTATGGCTGATGACCACGCCTCGAAGGCCATATCCTGCTATGGAGCTGGAATCAACCAAACGCCAAACCTCGACCGGATCGCCAACGAGGGGATACGCTTCGATCACTGTTATGTCACCAACAGTATTTGCACGCCATCGCGAGCAGCCATCTTGACCGGCATGCACAACCATGTCAATGGCGTGATGTCCCTCCATTCGAAAATCCAACGGCACACTCCGAACGTCGCGAAACAACTACGAGGGGGTGGCTACCAAACCGCCATGATCGGCAAGTGGCACCTGGGGGAGGGGAAATTACATGAGCCCACGGGATTTGATTTTTGGTCTATCCTCCCGGGTCAAGGCGAATATCATGACCCCGAGTTCATTGGTCCCGATGGTACACATGTCATGGAAGGATATGCTACGGACATCATCACAGACATGACTCTCGATTTCATCAAATGTCGAGACCAAACCAAACCGTTTTTCGTTATGTGCCATCACAAGGCGCCGCATCGGAGCTGGGAATACCAGGAGAAGCACAAGGATTTGTACCAAGATTCCATCCAGCTACCTGACACGTTCTCAGATGACTACAAAAACCGAGCAAAGGCTGCCGCAATCGCTAAAATGCGTGTTTCGGAAGACCTGTCGTACAAAGACCTTGGCCTCGCGCAGCCTGATGGTGATCAAAGGAAGGTCGGAGAGAAGATGGCCGGTGGTATGCGGAAGGTTCCCTCACCTTCCACGGACGAGGAAGTTCGAAAGATCACGCTCATTGACAATGAAGACGGCACCGTCTTCCGTTTTGGATCCAAAACGGAACTGGCTGAGTTCAAATTCCAGCGCTACATGCAACGGTATCTCCGTACCGTTCAGAGCATTGATGATAATGTCGGCCGAATCTTCGAGCTGCTCGATTCGGATACCGAGCTGGCGGATAACACAATTGTCGTCTATACATCAGATCAGGGATTCTTTCTTGGTGAACATGGATGGTTTGACAAGCGGTTCATTTACGAAGAGAGTTTCCAAATGCCGTTGATGATTCGTTATCCGAAAGAAATCAAGCCTGGCACTGTCTGCAGTGACATTGTCTGCAATGTGGATTTTGCGCCCACGTTTTTAGATTTTGCCGGCATCACCACGCCGACGTATATGCAGGGCCGAACGTTGCGCTCAATTTTGAGGGGCAATTGCCCTGCGGATTGGGATCAACTGGCGTATCATAGATACTGGATGCATAATGATGCCGAACACGAAGCGTATGCGCACTATGGAGTGCGCAATCATCAATACAAGTTGATTTATTGGTATAATGACGATTTGCTCGTCGATGGAGCGCGGCCAGGAGGCGAGGATTGTCGTGAATGGGAGTTGTTTGACTGTCAGGAGGACCCGCTTGAGTTGTTCAATTGTTATGCTGATCCAAAATATGGGGAAGTCGTGATCGAAATGACAAGGTTACTGGAGAAGAAGATGATGGAGATCGGCGACGAACCAGCCCATGAGAAACTTACAGTCCAATAGATTACTACCTGTTGTACTTCAATATTATAGAATCCTTTTGATAGAGACTTCCATCTGCTAGGTCCAATTTTGCTCATCTTCTTCCGTGTTCGAAATAACAGCATGTTGATTTAGTCGATCCTGCTACAGCTTGATTGGTTTCCTTCAGCCGTGTCGATCGAGTCGAGTTCCAACCAAACCTGATCACCGATCGCTTTAATGGGGCATGGCTCCTGTTATAGTGGCATTTATGGCTGAGACGAGTCCAAGTTGAACAAAGCTGGTCTTTCCTCGTGGCAACGGGTCGTATTTCCTCCCAAGGTCTCATGGCAGTGGGTGATGGTGTATTCATATGGATCAAGTTCCTACTTTGGATTTTCCAAGCCTGGTGCGATCTGCTCTCCTAGTAACCAAAATTCATTGGAGACATTTGGGAGCGAGACTGCGGTTCTAGACTGTCATAGAGTGAAGATTATATTTCAATAAAAGTTCGGGGTCGCAAATTGTCTCTCAGAACCTCACTAGACGTCATACATATGGTACTAGTCTGTATGCTATATGTACATGGTGTATCTTCATTCAGAGGATATCTTACGATATTTACTATACTTCTAACTTGTCGGCTGGTGTGCTTTGTCCTGTTCAATTACAAATAGAACGAAAACTGTCCCAAAAAAGCCCCAAATTAGATTAGATCAGCTCAATTTTTCCTAAACTACCATTCAAGAGTATTAGATCTCCCACTACATGCTAGTTCCGCACAGAAATCAATATCCTCAGCAGTGGCTGAACCCGCAGAGCTCTGGCGAGCTGGCCAAAGTTCCTTTTTCTCGCGTGTTTCCTCATCTCGGTGGGTCCTAAGAAGGCGTCTCACGGTGTTTTGGAAGAATAAAGGACCGTTCTCGAGGTCTAGGTGAAGTTGTCCATGGACACAGACTCCTGCATCTGGATTCTTTTGAGCTGCATTACAAAAATGTTTGTCCTTGTTTAAAACTCGCTTGAAAAATGAGTCAATATACTCGAAGTCTTCATCGGAGGCTTTCCTATGCCGATAGACCTCGTATTCCATGGAGCAAGTCCCCACAGAAGTTGGAACGCATCGCATCAGATAGAAAAAGTGCGGTCTATAGTGAAAGATATTCGTTCTCAGTGTTGGGCATTGAGATTAAGGGAACTCACGAAACTGTCATGCAAGCATTTGGAAAATAATATGTGCTGGCATTCTTGATGTCGTCTTCCACTTTGTCTTCCTCAGGGCGGGAGAAATGTTAGAGATGTCCAGGTTTTGAGACTGTGTAGTAGTATGACAGATCGGCGAGCTTTGCCACATCCGGGTGGGCCGCAGTGCAATGATAACATTCATTGTAGTTGTCTGCCATGTGTGGTGAAATTTATACTGGCTAAGATCAAATTGCTCGAACCTTTCTTCTTCTGTGTCGACACCTTTGAAGTCGTCTTCCCAGGGGATTGGTGTTGTAGAGAAGTCGAGATTAACCCATATGAAACCTAGCATGTCAATATAAATATGAACTGGAAATAAGTTCTGCTCTTCTTTCTTGAATCCCTGTACATCGTCAAATTTGGGCGCTTTGGCTAATTTTCCATTGAGTTTAGGGCTTTCCATAAACGTAATTTGTAGTAATCAAAATCCATTTCTTTGAGAAGATAGCCCTTCTCTCTCCAACTCTTATATCTCTGGCGAGCGGTACCAGGACGCCGGGGGAGCTTTAAGGGGTTATTTTGGGGCCTTTGGTGTTCCGGGGCCATCGGTTGCTGTCACAGATATGCAAAGCGGTACCAGAGTTACCCAACAGTCAGTATAACTACACTATGACTACAACCTATATATACTATACATCCATACATAATGCACAACTACGTTCACAAGGTATCCCTCAATATAATCAATTTACCTGACCTCTTTCATTATTTCTTTAATATTGTAACCGACTATGTACTCCGTATAACGTAGTCAATTAATTACGCAAGTATTTTTCCGAACAACGCCGATGAACTTCCCAGAAATAACTCCCCCTTTTTATTCAAAGCAACTCTTTATCTTATGAATTCCAGCTCTCAAAATCCACTTTTGCCACTTGATTTTCTTTAATTGCTAGGTATACTCCGAGTCATGATCAGACCCACTTCAATCCACCATTGATTTTTATTTATAAAAAGAACCCCTTCTAGTTGTTTAGTGTGGCGGTTCTGTCATCATCAAGGGCACTGATTGGGCACTGATGCCCTGGGTGCGGTGGATACATGTGTAGATACCACCAATCACGCACGTTTACGCAAACCAGAAACGCGATGCAGTCACAGTTTAATTAGCTCAGAAGCTTGACCATGCAAAGCGTGGCAAATAGTGGAGGTTGTTTTAAAAACCTGCTAACTGTGCGCACTCATAGTTCGGAATTCACTTAGTTGTATGTTGTACAACTAGGTGAATTTGCCTGCATTTGCTGTTCGTTTTTTGCAGATTTGCTAATTTTCAAATGACATAGGGGGGATACCGAGATATCAGTTCTCCATGTAGCGACCCGTTCATTATACAATGAGGTTGCAATGTCGGACATCAGGGGTCCCCGTGGAATACTGTGCGATAAAGTTGCAACACAGCCAACAGATATGGCTCGGGAGCTTTCTGAATGAATTCATACCGCAGAAACTAACATATTGTAATTGCGCGGGCTGGCTTTCCTGATTCTGTGTATATATAGAGTGGCGATCACGAAATGGAATTCGGCTCTGGTCTCCCGCACATGTTTATGTTGTCTCTTTTACCTGACGTGCCCTTCCCCGCTGACAGATCACATTGTATGTTGTAGACAGCAAGATTTAGCAACTTACAGGCCCACCTAAGAAATCTAGGCTTGTGAAACGGGTATGACGGCACACACGCTCGAGGGTGTCAAAAACACTTGTACGAGGAAAAGCTTTTGCGGAGCCCACTCGGTGGACCAGGACAGGAACCGCCAAATGCCGTCAACCAGTTACATACCTACTCCACCACCCTATATAGGGCACGCTAATTGAGGAGTTCAATGGGGGCGGTTCCACCTAGGAAGCTTTTTCTTTTTCTTTTTCTTTTTCGGTAATGAATAGGTCAATTATTCCCCCCTGGTTGAAGCCTTTCCTTCTGTCCTTCTCGTTCTCTGTTTTGTTCAATTTGCTGCCTTTTTCTTGGCTGGAATACCTATACCATCTCAACTTGGCCGATTACCCGGGTAGATCCTGTCAACTAACGCGTAGTCAATATGGATGGGGAGAGTGGTCGTGCGAGGGCGATAGTGAGTTGAAGTTTGTTCACGGAATGAAGTTAACATCTAACCGTCTCATATTTTGTAGTCCGATGCTCAGCCCCCACTGTCACCGGGTCAGAACCGAGATGCCAGCGATACGGACTATATCTCACCCACGAGAACCACCGGTGCCGATGAGGGTGGTGCCCGGCAACGTAGCTCGTTTGCCTCAAGACGCAGTAGTGAGAGCAGAGTGCCCAGTTTGGCTCCCCGCACTACTCTCGCGGAGCGTACGCAGGGTAGGTTCACCCTAGCTGGGCCGGATGAGACGCCCCAGCTGCGTTCGGCTCAGGAGCCCTTCGTCCAGCCGGGCTATGCGGATCTGAATCCATCTTATGAACAGCCGTCCAACACCAGACCGGTCTGGTCACTGGCCAAGCCGTTGCCACGTGTGGTGCGGCCAGGAATGGTGCCGACCAAGCAAGAGCTCTTGCAGAACTTAGCAAATGCCCAGCGTCCCACGGAGAACTCGGACAGACTCAATCTCGACGTCGACGCCAATGATATCGAGCAGGGTCGCATTGATAAGACCGCTGACCCGCGGAAGATGAACGCGCAGGTCGACGATGCTCGTTTGCAGCGCGAGACCAATTTTATGAATAAGATACTCTCCGGTGATGGGAACTCTGTCAGACAGACATCGCGCTTGTCGCGCTCCATGTCGGTCCGGCGAAGACGGCCTACGATCGGGGATATGACGCAAGGCCAACTGTCGGTTGTACAGGAGGGAGATTCCCAGCATGACCAGGAACCAGGGGAGCGGCCGGAGGTCGGTGACGAACCACTAGGAGGAGATGAAGACCTGGGTGCGACGCTGGAACAAATTTTGAGTGCCCATGAACTAGAAAAGTCAGGTTTCCCCGACGACATGCACCCGCTCGTGCAGGATTTGATCGAAGATGAAGTGCATAACAACCACACCGTCTGGTCTGTTATCCGTACACACCACCGTGAGGCTTTCGCTGAGGCCCTAGGTGTATTTGTTCAGCTCACCCTAGGTTTATGTGTCGACCTGTCTGTCACTATCGCCAATCAGGGTAACCCCAACACTACCTCCTGGGGCTGGGGCCTAGCAACTATGATGGGCATCTACATTTGTGGTGGTGTTTCCGGTGCCCACCTGAATCCTGTTGTTACTATGGTACTATGGTTCTTCCGTGGTTTCCCTAAGCGCAAGATGCCTGAGTACTTCGCCGCTCAGTTCTTAGCCGCCTTTTTAGCTGGTCTTGCTGCGTATGGTATCTATTACCAATCCATTCAGAACTACCTCCACCTCAATACAGAGACCGGCATCATCAATAGCTTCGTGACCAATTCACGTGAGGCATGGATTGGTCCTGGGACAGCGTTCTTCAACGAGTTTATGGGTACAGCCATTTTGATCGTCACCGTCCTGGCTCTTGGTGACGATCAGAACTCTCCACCCGGCGCTGGTATGAATTCGCTGATCATCGGGCTGGTCATTACTTGTCTGTTGATGTGCTTTGGCTACCAAACCGGGGCGGCACTCAACCCGAGTCGCGACTTTGGTCCTCGACTTGCGCTTCTGGCTGTGGGTTTCCCCAATACCCTGTTTACTGACCCATTCTGGTTCTATGGACCTTGGGCTGGGACTCTAAGCGGTGGGTTTTGTGGCGCCTTCCTATATGACTTCTTCATCTTCACCGGTGGTGAGTCGCCTATCAACTACCCACTCGAGCGCACCCAGCGTGCCATTACCAAGAGTAGAATGAAGTGGAAGCGTCGACTGCATCTGAACTAAGACTGCGGTTCCAAGGTCAAGTGTTAAATATTGTGTTCTTTGTCCTATGATTTTTGCGGGGCTCCTGTCTTAGTGTTCGAATTTTGCACATGATGCACATACATTGAGGGTTTGCCTACTCGCATGCAGGCTGGCAGACCTCACCTCTCTTTGCTACTTTGTGGCCTTCGGACCTTTGTTGCTTTGTCCCCTTGTCTCCATAAAGCTTTTTAGAGATGTTCATGGCAGTAGTTAGATCAACATCAGCAATTATCATTACTTCTGTTGATCATCTCTTGTTTGTTAGACATGTAGAGTACCGTAGTACCTACATCCATCATCAGTACATTGGTGCCTTGGGACATTATGAATATGTCCGGTCGAAGATATTAAGATTATACAAGGTATCCTAAATCAAACGCATGTCAGGCAGTGTACAATCCAGGTACTTCATATTGCAAAGATACTCGGGAAATGTAACCCTCATTAGCACTTGTCCTGCATGTGTCTTGCATATGAAAGTTTCCAAATAGATCTAGCACGAATCCTGTCATATAACAGGTAATACTGTTGTGATATGAGGCTAGTGCAGACCAAGAGCAAAGCCTTCGAATACTTTGTATGTTGTGGATTCGCAAGGAGGTGATGAATACAATTGCTCGGCGACTTGGCAACATATTAATATTCCCAAGGTCAGCAATGTAAGGTAACCATAGGTGCCAGTCAAACTTCCCGTCGGGAAGTATCCGACCGATTTTTTGTTCCTGCTAGAATCACAAGCTCACCTCCCCCTGGAGCTGGTGTTTGAGATATGGACAGTACCAACTGCATCACTCGAAATCGAAAGCGATATTGCTATTTATTCAATACCTAGCGGAGGTATATGTTCAAAGATTACTAAATTGCGTGCATAACTCCCTATCGGAGCAAGAAACACGAGTTGACACTATCAGCCACCATATCGACAATATCGAATCTTCCCTGTAGGAATCGAATGATCGCCCAGCAAGACTACAGATTCGGTACTTCACCGCGCGTCATATCATACATACACAGACCATTTGTTTTCTTTGTTGTGACAAGTGATGTCATCTGCGTATTCCATGATGTTGGTTGTTGAGAAGGCCAATATTTACATCGATAGCTGCTGATGTTATATTCGCAGCACGGCTCGAATCCTGAAACCCCCGAGCCAATACAAGTTAAAATTCCCTTCAGCTATCGTATGTCACATAGATTGAGGAGTGCTTGACCTATGCTGGCAGGTAATCTTCCAGATCTCTCGGTGCCATTGTGATCCTAACGTTCAATTCACCAATCCTGTTTTGCAGCATTTGGTGACAGATATTGACGCACTACAAAGCCTGGCCTTGAATTATGTCCGACGATGGGATTTCTCCAGTCATGAAGCTATCATAACTTCATTTGAAGACGTCTAGAGAAAACGAAGACTTTCCACGCGTATGAATTGGTGATAAGTCACGAGTCAGCAACAGTTGATGCCATGAACCTATAGGGCCTAATGCCACCGATTCAACCCACCGGAAATTTTCCGTATCTATAATCATACTCCTGTGATAGCCAAATGAGTGACACTTTTTCCTAGGTCGATCCAGTTGTACCTCCAGGTCTATTCTCCATGTCATAAGTCAGTTCGTACATGGTTTTACTTACGAAGCATCGAGCGAATATTTTGAGGGCCATATAGATCAGTTCACTGCCCTAGCCTTTGCTATATGCCTATGGTAAAATTGCATCAGCACCAATAGGTGAACCTTTAGCTTACGATGCCATCTCCAATCAGAGTTCAGTTGGTTGTTTCCAGTTAGATATAAGAATGTAAGTCGTTATTACCTACATACACAGCATACATGTCATGCGACCCTATACCATCTCGGCACGCAGGGAATCGCAGGTCAATTTCAAAAGAAGTGATTGTACCGTCTTGCCACTAGAATCGAGGGGCTTGGGATTGGTAAACCGACCTTTTGACAAAGCTCGCTGTCAGCTGAGAGACTTTAAGCTTAGAATTCTGCTACATAGACTTCTCTTGTCATTGAAAGTAAAGGCTTCAGCGGAGAATAGAGCTGTAAGTGCCGTGGCGATACAAGCGTGAAATGCCAACTTGCAGATCTAGCGGGCTTTCGAGCATAGTATAAAACTGCAAAGGTTGCTTGCATGATCGACATACTTAGATGTTAGTAGTCTTACGCGTAGTTATGTAAATTGGATGATCATCATCACTACCATTCGACGGACCCCCTAAGTAGGAGAAACAAGTGGTGATTGGTG
The DNA here is from genome assembly GCF_000769745.1 of Penicillium expansum. Lineage (NCBI taxonomy): Eukaryota > Fungi > Ascomycota > Eurotiomycetes > Eurotiales > Aspergillaceae > Penicillium > Penicillium expansum. Next base: position 13,796 of record NW_015971418.1, read on the forward strand.
GATCAAAATGTGCTATGTTGATAAGGTAGTTGGAGATGCACACACCAACCGGTATCTTGTTGAAGCCGAGTGCTGATCCCATTGGCAGTCTTCGTGCAGAAGTGTCATTGACCTGCCCCCTAGAGGTTCGTATGGTCCGGTTTAGTTCTGGTACCTGTTCACTCACATGCACATTCACATGTTTTATTCAACAGCATAGAAGACGTTTGTTTAAAACCCTTGTGACATATTACAGAAGAACCAAAAGGAAGAAAAAGAAGAAAAGGAGAAATTAGGATTTTCGAAAAAGCAAGCGCCCGGGACACCTTGCGGCCTGACAGATCAGACCTCCACAACAATGTTCAGTCCCTTCGCAAATCAACAGCTATACAGAGTAAAAATTATCAATGATCGGTATATATAGCCGATATTATTCACTTCTGGTAATTATGTCGTGCTACAAATTAGGCAAAAATGACCCGAGTTTCTCGTGTCGATATTAAAGACATTAGATTGATGAAGATGACAACACTGTGTTTAATATATTTCTCTCGTGTTGGAAAAGCTCACAGGTGATATTGGCGAGGATTCTCAACTGAGATACCCAGCCTCTCCCACATAGCTTCTACATTCATATCCTCTCGGCCGCTGGTGAAGATGTTAGCTTCTCCCGAGGTGATGCAAGGAAATAATGAACTTACTCATCCTTTGCGTTGATCCAAGGCTCTGTCTGACCCTCTGCAGTATTGGGATTGCGGAAAATCACGTTGTGTTTCTGATAACAGTTAGCCCAGTCAAATCTTGTCAAGGCCGAAAGGCTTGGTTGACTTACCATGCCGAGTGTCAAATGAATGGCCCCAGGTCCCTTGACAAATTTATCCTCAGCAGTGCGGCCTTCAATCAAAGCCTGAATGTTTTTCGCAACAACTGTTGCCTGTGCCGAGCCTGGCCGAGCTGCCTTTTGGGCACCGGTATCTGCAATATCACCCACCGCAAACAATGTCGAATATTGCTCATCCAAGAACTGCATAGTGGGTCTAACCCGAATAAACCCATTATCCGGATTGACGACCGACTCGCCGTCCGGGCGGGAAGACTTCAAGTCAGCCACCAGTTGATTATTTGGGGTTTGTCCGGTGGCTAAAATGACGAATTGAGTGGACTCAGTGGTACCGTTTGTGAGCTGAACACCGAAGGTGCTGCCATCGTTGGGGAATCCACCTGGTGGAACAGTGACTCGAGAGCTAGTGATGAGACGGATCCCCAGCTCATCAAATCGCCTCTTAATAAGGTCATGAAGTGCAGAGTGAAAGCTCGGCATCAAGTGTGGCCTCGATTGCACCACGGTCACCTCCTTCTCTGGATAATATTCTTTTAGGTCGGTCGCCATTTGAACACCGACGGCACCACCACCGACAATCAGAATCGACTGGGATTTCTTAACTCCAGCTTGATGCTTTTTCAGATACTCGACTGACGATGCCTTGTCATCATCGTCCATAGCTGCAGGCTTTGAGAGACGCGTTCCAGTTGCAAGAACCACATAATCGAATGGAACTTCTTTCGAGCCCTGCCATTCACGGTCCAACTCAATATGGGTGGGCTTAACCGACAAAACGCGAGCCTGGATTACGCCATGGGAGGAGGAGTTGGGCGACGCATTGAAGATTCCAGTGTAGGGAATAAACGATTTATGCTCCTGTCCTGGAACGATTGCAAACCGAGGCTATGGGCCATATTAGCTCGGATGACTTTTTGGAATGAACGTCCACTGGTTTCGAAGTCAACTTACGAACGTAAAAAGATGGTGGAAGTGGCTATGAGGCTCGGTCAAGAGAACCTGCACAAAACATTAGCTTCATCTTCAAGGTAGTCTCCGTCAATGGTAGCTTACCCGGTGTGTTGAAGGCACGATGCGTGCGAGCTCCTGAGCTGTGGTCTGTGTTGGCATTATCAGTTACACTCTCTTGGGCAGCAGAAAGACATCTGGAACTCACACGTCCGACGAACGATCCACCAACAACAATAATATTCCGCAGTGAGGTTGCCATTTTGAAAATTGAAGTTTTGAGGGGGAAGTTTCAAGGTTACCCCGAGAAACCTATATAAATACCTAGTCTAGACCCTTTTATAATCTGATCAGATTATCAGATTAACTCCGAGGCCAATTCCCCCATTAGGCTGATCCCGAGCCAGCGGAGTAGTTTATATCCGCCGAAAACCGAACGCCACCTCCAAGTCCCGGCATCCGATCTGAAACACGTCAATTGCCTGGGATTACCTGGAACGAATGTGCAAATTGGAAGCGATCTCGAATAAATGCCGGGTTCCTCGGGTACAAGTTGACCCAAAAGAGACAATACACTTACGTATGAATTTAGCAGCATATGATTGTGGAGTAGACTAAGAGACACTTGTTTTTGATTGAGGAAAGGTAAAATTGCCAGTGTGTGCATTCAACTACTCAAATACTGGAACATTGTCCCCATCGAAATTTGTAAAGAATAGGGAGATCGTCCAGCGAAGCATGATGTGAAGAAAAAGCCAGCCACTTGGGCAAGAAACAATTTGACTAGATGCCTGGAACCAGCCTCAAGACTCTCGCCAGATAGAAAGTACCTCCTAGATCGTTTACGCAGGGTGCCAGGTGATGGTCTTCGCAAGGGGTCCACCACGGTCATAGGTAGCCAGCACGTTGTGGTGATCCAATGCCATGATACCAGGCCAGAAACTGGAGGCCGGGGAGATAAGGGTTGGCGAGCTCCATTGAACACGGCCTTCAACTGGCTGGCTAGCAAACACGACCTTGATCGAGGCATTCTTTACCCATTCCACGTGGTTGGAGTCTTCGTCTGTCATGAATATTGTCGCCATAGATCCATCCGCGAAAGAGGCAATTTGGGGAGAGCCTGCATTATGACCTTGTCGTGGGCGGAAAACTTCATGGCGCCAACCCCAGGTGGCACCGTCATCATAGGATAGAAGCGCTTCAACACTGAACGGTCCGTACCGGGTAGTCTCGAATACCATGAGAAGAGCCTCGCGACCGTTATCAAAAGTCCGTGCAATGCCGCACATTCCATCGCGAAGCGGATCCTGATCGCCATGCAGGCAGGTCGGTTGAGTCCAGGTACTTCCTTGATCCCGCGAGACGACTAGCATGGTGCATTGGTTGTTATGTGCGAATTCCTGTGAGAAATAAAGTTGCACTTCACCTTGGCGCCCGACGCGCATAAAGGGTTCCCAAATGCCCAAAGGAGGGCGCTTCTCAGCTGCCTGTGAAGCAAATTGCCATACCCGACCTCCATCCGTAGACCGGCAGACAGTGATGCGGAAGTGCGTGGGACCATTTGGACCCATGTCGTGATTGCGGAAAGCCGCCAGTATTGTTCCCGGGGCCACCTCACACAAAAACATGTTATCCACATCACCAGCAGCGCGTGTTACCTCGGAGAAGTCCTCAAACGTCAGGCCGTTATCGGTACTTTTTGCGACGCGAAGTGAGCGCTGTCCATCGGGAAATCGGGTAAAGGATGAGAGAATGGTACCATCTGAGAGCCTGCAGAGACGAGGGTATGTGCCATTGTTGGGAGGTGAAGACAATCCGCGTTCATCGTTGTTCACGGCTGGTCTGCCTGGAAGCCGAACGGCCGAAGAGTTCTGTTGATGAGCATGATCGTTCAGGCCCAAGGTCTTGAGTACCTTTTGGCCGAAGTGTCCAGGCATTGTGATGTTGGAAATTTGAGAGTGTGACAAAAACTTGACCTGCAAGGCTGCAACATTCTGTTGCTCAAATGCGCGGAGAGACATTAGCTGTGTGACGTCAATGGCCGATCCTGCTTACCTAAGTATTATTTTTTATCTCTATTGATGCCTTAGGTGTCGAAGGACACTGAACCAGTGTAAGAGAGCTTAGTGGAAGTTCAGTCGCTTGAAGCACTCCGACCCCAACATGGCAGTTTTTCCTGTCCTTGAATTTCACCGTCGCCCGTTGCATTACATACACCATGACATATCTATGTATTTGATGCACTTCGCAAATCCGCCGAGTTTCACCACTAAATATTCAAGTAAGACATACGTCCGTGCAGGCTCTCCGACTTGCCCAACTCAATACAGATGAATATCGACTGCAATATGCGTGGCACTTATCAGTATTCTGCATCTGGGCTCAGAGAAGCGGTTTCCAATCTTCGTTTGTGCTCCCAATGAGTCCTCATTGCAACCAGACCGAAGTCATCTACCAGCTCGGCCTGGTCAAAATAGCTGTGAAGAAACAGATGCAAGCTCAAATCCACAAACTGGATCAAGTCACAGATATGTACTACTGTGGTATATACTACGATCTTCGCAATGGGCTGTGCATTTCCACGCCAGATGATCACAGCATATCCCAACGCGACGGTGTACTCGGAAAACGTCATGGAGATCAAAGAAATCAACCTAGGAATGGCTTATAATGGTGTTCATACGGATATCCTTTGCACTGAGCTCAACTTCCTTGTCTTTCAGAGTGGTACCAATGTACACACTCCATTCTTATTGCTTGGTTAATAATATATCGGTTGTCGCTCTGCAACATTTGTCAATGGGCGTGGTGCGAGCGTGACCTTTCCGGGTACCAAGAGAAACTTTACTTACACATGCACCGGGTTTTCGTACAATGTGATTTCGAAGTCCGAGAGAAACCTCTCTATTGCGAACCCGGTGGAAGCGAACAGAGAAGCCTTGAGCATGGCTGACACGGCTGCACCGAGGGCCTGGTCCCTCAAATGGCCTTGTTGGAATCGTGCTAAGCTAGCGAATCCGGGAGGAGGTGGATGTCTCGTGGAACAAACATCAGCATGACTACAGGTACATGTGCAAGATATTTGGACTTGTTTCTCGCTGGATGCCTCCGTCTTCATAGGTCCTTTTTTTTAAAAAAAGAAAAAAAGAAAAGGCCAGTTCTACCTTGTTTGATCGAGACCATGAATCGAGTCTTTCCAAAATACACAACATAGGGTTCATGGAGCAGCTTCCACTTGAGCGAGGCCACTATTTCACTTTCGACCGTATGAGAGAGAGGGAAAGTTGATATCCTTGCGTGATTACTTCGCTCACACGATCTGCGGCGTGAAAGATGACGACTAAGATTTTGTCTCCTCATAGAGAGATGATTGCAGTCAGGGTTAAAGTGCTTGATGGGTCAAATTATCTAATAAGCTATCCAAAACATCCAATTATCCCGGTATTCCCGTAAACTCTCGTTCTTCATCAGCTTCGAACATCTTCAGTGATTCTGTCAATATGTCCTCAAACTACTCATCAAGTTTTCCTCCTATTCCTCGAACGAGATCTTGACAATCTTTGCAGGCTCGATGAATGAGCCCAAAACAGGCGCAATTTGACCACCGTTGGTGCCAACATAGAGTGTCTGTCGATCTTTGCTCAATCGAACCGAGCTTGGACCTGCCAGTCCCGTAGATACTTGGCCACCTGTAACGAGAGATATCTGCCCAGAAGGTGTGAGGCGCACAACTGAGTTCTGGGGAGCTGTCGGAATATACGCAGTGCCATCCGCGGTTATCTCAATGTTGTCCGGTAGGAATCCACTAGCAATAACCTCGAAATCTCCGATTGGTTTCACATCCTCGTCCACCTTGACCCTGCAATATACCATTCGTGTCGTGCCGGTATAGTACACATAGTCACCAAAAACTGTAAGGGCATTGACACCAAGAGGAAGAGCCTGGCCCTCCGCCGGTGCCATTGTAGTATCATTCAGTGCAACAGAGTAATCCCCTGTTTCGGTATCGACCTTCCATATTATCCCCTTGGGGCTATCGGCAATGAGAACCAAATTTGACCCGCGTGAGAAGGTGGCCATTCCATTCAAAGCTTCAGCGTCTGGCATTGCGACGATCTTCGAGGACTTTGGTGATTCCAACACGCGCTCGTTCTCCCCAGCATCCATCTTGGTGAAGTCTAGTTTATGAACAGAGAACGAGCCTGGACCTGGCTGGAAGGTTTTGGGAGAGAAATTACCAACAACAACTGCGAAGACATCGTCGTCGATTTCACTGATTCCGAAGCAGCTCGTGACGTTGGGGAATGAGTAGGCGAGGGTCGCGTTTCCGCTTGTAGGATTGAAAAGCCAAACTTCAGGGGTGTCCAGACGCGTGAGAAGAAGGTTTCCGTCTGATCGAACTACCATATTGTCGATCCATGAGCCATTGTTGGGAAATTGAAAGAGGGTCTCGACTTTCACATTCGGTTGCTCATTGCGGTAGGGGGTTGCCGATGTCTTTTTTGTGGTATCGAAGAAAGGCCAGGAAGCTAGAACCACTGGAAGAATAGCTAGACCGCTGAGCAAGGTGGTATGAAAGTGCATGTTTTCGACAATGATCGGATATTGAAATGAACAACAGTGAGGGATGTCCTGATTAGCTATATGCTGCTATAACACCAGCGCCAATGCCAGCGCCCATAGGCCAAGACGTTGCAAATGCTCAGCAAATGCAACTTTTGTTATTATTATTCCTCCAACAATGCAGGAATACCATCCGCATTCCTCGGCACAGACGTTTTGCTGTTGCCGGAGCTAACCCCTACATTCCCCAACAGCCACGCATTGCTCGGATATACCCATCAACAATGAGAAACAGACAGACATAGGTGAACAAATGTATTCTCAATGTGCTTCTCGTTGATTTTGAATTACACTTCTGATTTACCCGATAGTGGCAAAAGTACATAGATATCAACATGTTAAATCCAACTAAACATGTGTTGTATATTCATGACTCTCAAGATCATGTACTTCACTTAGCATCGTTTTCGCAATTGACTTCGGAATGGCTAACCCTTGGGAAGCTGGGCATAACCGTACATGTTCATTGCAGCCCCGTCTTTCTGCATCTGCTGCGCCCATTCCCTAGGGCCTTTCATGAAAACTTCCATGTTAGCATCGTTGCTCAAGTCAATCGGTTCTTCGTCTTTTGCGATCCGCAGCATCCGTACACCACCAGCAGGGCTTGTCTTGAAAAGTTCTGGGGATCGATCTTCTGCTGGATTGCGCCCTGAACAGTTCCAGCGAGCAGCTCTTTTGGCAAGCGAGGCTCCTGGGTAATGGAACGGCCAAGACCGACGCCATCAACTGTTTCCAGTGCCTGGACCATTCCGGACGCTGTGCAAAATCCTCCGGTCACATATCTGCGGGTTCGCTTGGGAGAAGCAGCGATAAGGTCTGCAAATTCCAAGAAAAATCATTCTCGTTTCTGCGAAAACTCCCGTTTGTGCTAGGAGGCGACGGCTTCATAAGTTCCACCAGACAACTCAACAAAGTCAAAGTTTGTGCGGTCAAGGATCTCACATAGTTCCTTCGACTCCTCGGGGGTAAATCCATGTTCTTGGAATTCCACCGAGTTAATTTTGATTCCAATGATAAAGCCGAGATCCCGGGAGTGCTTGACGGATAGCCATGGGCGGAATGCAGCTGGACACCATCATGCACAGACTTTTGCAGGTAGACGGCTACATGGACAAACCGGTGGATAATATCCCGAATCTCCTCCTCGGTAGCTGGGTGGGGTTTTCCGAATGCGCCAGACTTTTCCATGACGAGCTGGACATCGTTAGCAGAAACCGGGTTGGGTTGCAGCTGCTCAAATGTCTAACGACCAGGATGGCTGACCTGACCAACGATCAAACTTCCATCCTTCTTGGCTGCAGTGGCCAATTGCTTGAATGTTCCAAATCGTTCACCAGCGATGGATTCTCAAGATCGATGATCATGTTTCCCGGTGACTCGAGCTGGTCGTATGCAATCATGATGTTGCCGGTAAGGATAAGTCCAAATTGACCCTCTCCCCACCGACGATAAAGATTGATGAGATTTTAGCTGGGGATACCTCGAGCTGACAGATCAGTCCGAGACCACGAGGCCATTCTTTCTGTCAGAGTGGCCTTCAGAAAGCGATTCGAAGCCTTGCGCTGACTGAATTCATACTGCAATGAATGGTGCGCCAAGAGACGATACATTGTCATTTTCGCCCGGAAACCCTGGAGAGATGGTGAGAGAAGGTAATATGTAGTAATGATATGTGCAATTTGGAAGAAAAATCATCTTCAATTATTGCACATAACCAGCTTGCTTTATATTCTAAAGTCACAACCTTGGTCATTAATCCAGGCCCACCCAGTTCCACCGTGGATCGGCAGCCGTTTTGGCCAAAAGTCGGTCGAGGGAATGAAGTCCGATCTTAATCCACTTCATGATATATATATGTAATCATTATATCAAGTGGTTGGAAGGTTAGGAGGGTTGGAATATCCCGGGACAGCTTCTAGATGTTTGGTATTGTGCATATGCACTTGATATGCAATTGACATGAAATTCCAGGGTTTAATTGTGCCGAAGCCTTTCCTCTTTCTCAGTTCTTCTTGTAATTAGACGGATTATAGATTTGTAAACATATATTCCGTGATATTGCCCAAATAGCGTTACACCTCATTGGAGTTTACTCGTTCAATAAGATCTTGTGCGGAGACTTGAGTACTTGGTACTTGGTACTGTGTACGTTGTTTTCTGTATTTTCCACGGATATTGTCGGTCCAAAACATTTCCATATCTTTCGTATCTGGAATGAGCGGAAACAACATGGAAGTGGGTTCTTCCTCGGTCCCACGCTGCTGACAATCCAGGGAGCCAGCATAACGCCACTACAGCAACTATTCATCCCCTTTGAGACCCTGGAAACAGGAGCTCGAGCTGCGCCTATGTAAAATTTTGTAGCAATCGCTGACAGGTACCATCAATCCACGTCAGTGGCAGAGTCTCGGCAAAACGCCAAGCCCATATAACCGAAGAAGCCGAGCCCCACCTTTCTCGGAACAAAAGAATCTTTAAGGCTTTTGGATATTGAAATGTTATTTGAATCGAAACAGCCGATTCTTCTCTTATCTATGGAGACCGAGAGTTCAGATCGGCCACGTACGCGGGCAAAGAAAGCATGCCTGTCATGCAACTCGCGTCGCGTGCGGTGCAACGTGTTAGAAATGCAGCCCTGCCAAAATTGCGTGTCATGGAATCTCACTTGTGAAGTAGGGGTTTCACGTCGTGGAAAGTAAGGACTTCATGGGAAATTACTCGATTCTGTGCTCATCCTAGGCAGATATCCCCGCCGAAAGAAAAAGGGATCGGCTCGAACATCCACAACGCCGAATAACACGGCAAATCCGTCAGATTCCCGAATCATACAGGGACAATTCCCATTACCCGGACATAGCTCTCAGTATCCGCCGGCTCGTCCTGTAGCAGCAGAGGATGCGATCCATAAAACTGTGTTTCTCGGCGAGTCAAGTCCTCTCACCTGCGTTGTGGATGAAGGGCGACGATCTCCAGACAAGGGGTATGCATGCAGTATCCAAAAGGGCCGACTTCACTACTCCATTTCTGAGATGAGTGGCGCAACGGAAAATCGTCAAGATTCACTAGGTCCCCGCCGCAAGTTGATACATGATCGCCTCACCCGTGAAGGGGCCCTTGTATTCCCATCACCCGCTATCTGCGACGCGTTACTTCAAGCTTATTTTGATTGGCTCCACCCATGTTTTCCGATTCTTGATCGGGTAGACCTGCAAAGTGATTATCAAGATGGCACATTGTCGCCTTTGCTCTTCCAGTCAATGCTCTTCATCGGTGTGAGCCTGTGCTCGGATACAGCTTTGAACAGCACAGGCTTCAATAATCGATATCAAGCGAAGGAGGCATTTTACCAACGAGCGAAGGATATCTATGATTCAGGTTGGGAGACTGATACGGTTATAAAGTTGCAGTCGTTGTTTCTCCTGAGCTTTTGGCGTGGAAGCCCAACCGAGGAGCGTGATGTTCGGTTCTGGCTTGGAGCTGCCATCAGTCTTGCCCAGAAAAAGGGCATGCATGTGATGTACGGCTTGTATCTCATTTAATTGAATTCCGAATATGCGTTGACTTGCATAGGTTGAAATTGTCCTTCCTTAATACCAAAGATCAAAAGCTTTGGAAACGAATCTGGTGGGCTTTATATGTACGCTTCTTGTTACCCAATCTTTGCCTACAAAACCCTGGAATTAACATTCTATCAGGTTCGCGATCAACAAACATCGGCAGCTTTGGGTCTACCACCTCGAATACGTGACGAAGACTGCCAAGTCGCTGATCTCGAAGCCATAGACTTTGAGGAAAGCGAGCCCATGGGACCTCCTGAAATATTCCGCCCACCACCAGCAGTACACATTCCCTACGTGATTGGAATGGCCCAACTGGCCAGGTTATGTATGGTATCCTCAAACATTGGGGCAATGCCATTTACTGACAGTTTGATCTTCAGTGCGTGAAATAGTATGCAGCCAGTATCTACCTGGTCGATCGAAGTTGGACAATAAAGCTCGACCAATGCTTCGTCAACGGTTAGTTGACTGGGAGTCGTGCCTCCCAAAGGAAATGCAGTTTCAAATGCCAACGAGCAGGGAAGCGATGTTCCTAGTTGGCATGCTTCATATGGCTTATAAGTATGTACTGCTCTGCTAGTAATAACCAAGAGCCTTTGCAGCTAACATTCATACAGCAACTTGTACATTCTTCTATACCGACCCCTTTTCTTACAGCCCCCAGTCCAATCGGCGAATCCCGAAGGAAACGTCGCCTTGGATGCAGCAACACGAAGCACCCGCATTCTAGAGGACATGCTCTCGGAAAACCTGGTCCAACATGGATCAGTTCACTTGTCAGTTCTCGTGACCATCTCTAACTTGGTTATGACTCACACCAAAATAGAATCACGCACACTTTCTCGGCTTTATGTATACACACCATTCATTTCGGACGGGTCACAGGCACAGCCCGAAAATTAGCAGAACACAGAGCAAAGTTATGTCTATTGGGCTTAAAGGAATTACAGAAATCATGGGACTTGGAGAACTGGGTACTGGATCTTTTCTTCCGGTGCTTGGATGATCGTACTGCTCGCGATCTCCGACTAGCCGATCCTGCTATGCCATCATCAACATCACAAGCAGGCAGCGGTCGAAATATTGAGATGTCACCTGCGTCTCCTGCTAGTGGTTTATATAGACCCCGTTCTCCTAACGCAGCGTACGATATATTGCAATCTCCTAACATGATGCCCCACCATAATCCTGGAGAAGAGGCAGCAATTAATATGGACTGGTATGAGCTGTTCAACGTTGAGGGTGATGATGTGATGGGCCTTGCCGGCTCATTGTCAAATCCGGACTATTTGAATCCACAGAACCTCGAGTTTCTGTATCGATTTCTATAGTGATGCAATTTCAATGACACGAAGACCTCGTTTGACAATTCGGAAACATCAAACCGTCTATATGAATATTAGGCTCTTATAATATTGACTATACATGGGATCAATTTGAAAGACCTAGCTCCGCAAGAATGGCTTCATTGTGCTCTCCAACCTGCGGAACTGAACCCATCTGCGCGCTATATCCACCTCGTTCAGCTGACTTGGTTGATCCAGGAGGCAAAAGAGCTGGAATAGCTCCCACGGGAGTTTGAACCTTGGTCCATCGATCTCGCGCTTGAAGCTGAGCATGGTTCCACACATTTTGCATGTCATTGACACTAGCGTTAGCGATTGAAGCTTCGTCCAACCGGGCGATAGCTTCCTCCGTCGTGAGATTCGAGAACGCATCGTGAATGATAGATTTAAGCTCATCCCGGTTTTGAGTTCGTTGTGAGTTACTCGAAAATCTGGGATCGGTGGCTAGATCTGGCTGTGAGAGAACGACGTTGCAAAAACTGACCCATTCCCGCTCATTCTGAATGCCCAACATAACCGACTGGCCATCACCAGCTTCGAACGGTCCATAAGGGTAGATGGCCGCATGTGAGGCACCTGCTGGTACCGGACCTGAGGCATTGTCGAATGCATAGTACATGGGGAATCCCATCCATTCCACCATGCTTTCTAGCATGGAGATGTCAATCTGGCAACCCTGGCCATCTTTACCACGCTGTAGTAGCGCTGACAGAATGTTGCTGTAGGCGTACATTCCCGCAGAAATGTCGGCAATGGAAATACCAACCTTGACGGGCTCTTTTCCAGTCCCCGTGACGGACAGCATTCCAGCCTCGCTCTGAATAAGAAGGTCATAGGCTTTCTTGTCGCGATATGGACCATCTTGGCCATATCCAGAAATATCGCACACGATCAAACCAGGATTTTTCGCTTTCAATGCCTTATGAGAAAGCCCTAGTCGCGCACTCGCACCAGGAGCCAGATTCTGAACGAGAACATCGGCCTTCTTAAGGAGCTTCATCAGGACGGCATGGTCATTTTTGCGTTTGAGGTCCAGAGCCAAACTCTCCTTGGACCGGTTCGCCCATACGAAATGCGATGATAGACCACCGACTCTCGTGTCATAATGCCGTGCAAAATCCCCAACACCTGGTCGCTCAACCTTAATGACTCGAGCTCCAAGATCGGCAAGTTGTCGCGTGCAAAAGGGCGCAGCAATAGCTTGCTCGAGACTAACCACGGTAACTCCAGCTAGAGGTAGAGGCTTATATCCACCAGAGGATGCGCTGGAGTAAAGTTGTAATGTAAGATGTGATCCTCTTGCATGTTGAACTGCACCCGATAGGGCTTGTGGCCGGGAAGTAAGTGAGAGGAATGACTTCATTGTGGGCTGAGCATTTGGAAATGCCGATATCGGTGTGAAATTAGACTGTGGATACAGCTAGCTGTCTTGTACTGCTTTGTATATATAGAAGGTTGAAGCTCTGAGGTGCCAAATCCCTAAATACTCGACGCGGGGAGAGACCTCGGTCGAAATGCCGATCTACACACGACATATGCCAAGCCCGACGAGTCGGCTTTATGGTCGAGGGCCCAGGTGGACGGGGTGAATGGATGACGGCGCTGTGAGGAAGTGCCTCAATTCAGATTTGTCAGGTCAAGAACGTACCGGAAGAAATCAGCATGGTCCCATAGTTCTCCAGCCTTGGGAGCGATCAAGATTGGTCTCTTTTGTGTCGAAACTAAGCCTTTGGTGTCCCTGTCGGGCCGTTTGGAGCCCTGAAGCCAAGCCCTTGCTTTCCTATAAACCTATCAGTTTTGTTGCTATACTTGTTTCGAATTCATACTACCAGAAAGCAGGGATATTCCACAAAAATCGAAGTCCAAATGTGACAAAAACCGGATGAGACATACCGAAATGAGGTCGTGGGGCTGATCGGAACTGATATTCTGTTAAAATTAATATCCCCAATGGTGACGAGGTAAATGTTAGAAAGTGGATGTTCACTCCATCTACGGAGTAAAGGTCAAACACTAACCTTTCTCAACCTACTTTATACATCTCCCGTCTTTCGTCAGGCTCCGATTCTGAACGCCAAGCACTCAGGAACCCACACGAGGCGCCCAATGCACGACGGGGAATTTCGTCAGAGTTAAGCTGCGGGGTCCCCTGGAAGACCTCGTATTCTCGCAATGTGTCTTCTTTGGGGCCTACTCATACATAAACATCACACATCCCGGTGAGGCAGAAGTGATGGTTGGCGTTCCACGCAGCAAAGGCTGCTTGGCATGTGTCCAACGGCGGGTTAAAGTAGGAAAACTCCACTTATACGCTATTTCTTTTTGAGGTAACAGTCTAATCCAGGGTCCAGTGCGATGAAACCCAGCCAGCATGTCAATCCTGCGTGAGAAGAGGGAATCCATGTCCTGGCTATATACGGAACCGGAAATTCTACCATTTCTCTGCATCAAGGAATCAGCACGAGCCTTCGAGCACCACATCCCTCGCAACGCAACCGTCAACATCAAGTGTGGCACTGGTCACTGCACGAGAAGCACAGCAACAACCCACGATTCCCCGTGCGTCTATGGATGAGATCCTAATGCCGGGATTGGTTTCCAAGGCGCTAGACCGACAATGCAGAAAAGGCTTTTGTGATTTCGTGGATGATGTATTTCCAAACATTTATTACAGCTACAGCGATCGTGTGGAACTTCCTTGGTTTGAGATTGCCCAGTACGACCGAGGCGCAGGAATTGCAATGGAGTGGGCGTTTCGCAGCCTTGGGACCTTGCAGCAAGGCAGAGTAAATGGCAACCAACGACAGATTCTTGCCAGTCAGGAAATGTACGGCCGAGGGCTGCGCTGTCTTGCTCAAGCTATCAGGAACCCTGCTACAGTTGGCACGAACGACACTCTTGGAGCTGCAATCCTGCTAGGCATTTATGAGTTGATGAATGCAACAGCGGAGAACCCATGGGTGCTGCATTCACGTGGAGTTTCTCATCTATTCCGTCTAAGGGGCGCGAAGAGTCATGCGAGTGGGTATGGTCGTACCCTGCTCTTATCATTTCGAGGATTCCTAGTTTACGAGGCCTTCACTCAGGGGGAGGCTTGTTTCCTAGAAAGCGAGGAATGGAGGTCAACTCTTCCGGATACCCTAGAAGACGATGAACGGCGTGGCAAAAGCTGTCGTCTGGGTCAGCTCATGGACTATGCATTCAACGAGATAGCTCAGTGCCCGGGGTTTCTCGCCAAGACCAAAGCCCTCGTCGGCTCCCCGCGAACTACCGATGCGGAGAGAGACGATTTAATGGGTACAATCAACAACAGCCGAGAAGTCCTTGGTGATGTGGAAATTCAAATAATGGCTGGCGTTAAGGCTGATCATGAAGGGAATAAGAAAGAGTCTCAGGCGTTCTTTGGATTGATTCCCCTTTCTATGAAGAACGCATCGGTCAAATTCACACTCGAGGGTGTTCATACAGCGATCGCTCTTCTCCAACAGTTGTCGGTAATACTACTGTCCGATCGGAACCGACAAAAATCAGTAACACCGTGGTTAAAACTCGGTCCGCGTGTTAATGAGAGGAATCTCGTCAAAAGCGTTGGTGAAATTGGGCAGGCCCAAGAAGATACTCCACTGCACCCAACAGGTCCACAGCAACAGGGTAGTCCGAAGATATGGTATGACCGGATCGCCATGGCAATGGGGATGCCAGAAACTGTTTAACCAATCCACACTCAGAATGGGGCTGTCTATCTGGCCTTGATTCGAGCTGAATTTCTGCGCCTGCAAACCATAGTCAAAGTTTGTTTCGTCCATTGCGCGCTTTTACTCCAGGTAGAATCGTAGATGAACCCCTGTGCCCAAGTAGTAATCAAGTGGCGTTCCCAGAGGTCCAAGTGCTGCATCTGTCGATCTTTGGTGCGAATGACTCGCAAATGGTCGAATTTATTCCAGGTGGTCGAACGACTGAAAGCGACCGTACTGTCCTGAGAAATTGGGCAGTCATGGGGATGTGGTCATGTGCGGCAACCAACTCTACAATACGGAGTATCTGGCGTCACAACCCCTCAGGTCGTCACAGGAAAATGACATTATCATAACCCACATGGGGGGCGCTGGGGTCCACTTTTACAAAGAAATCTGGAGTGAGAAGAAAAGAAAATAATGTTCGATGGAAATGCTGGTGTTTCAAATCCGGCGATCACCGGAATAAGAGGCTGTGACATCGCAGTGAAGTAATGCATTGCGAGTATGCACTTTGTTGTAGATTTTATGCATTGCAAATAATTTTTATTCCATTGCCCCACTGGATCGGATTTTATTCTCCAATTACATTAATTGCGTTGCCTGGTGTCCGAGGTCCTGTTCTGTACTTTGTACACTCTTTATCACAGCCTGAGCGCAATAACCTGGCTATGTACTCCGTACTCCGTATTCAACGTAAACTTAAAAGCATCTTGAAATTGTGTAAGACACTTTAGTTGTTTCTTCGTTTCATGTTCTTCACATTATAGTGACCCCAACGAGCATACAGTCCTGGGACATTTGCAAAAATATTAGCTGACATGGCCCGGCAAAACCATCCGCATCGCACCGATGACTGGCAGGGTGTGATCGATTGTTCCTGGAGGAAGAATGCTGGGGTGCTCCCGTCACATTTTCGAAACCGGCGATCATCCCCACCTGGGAGGCAAGTCGTCATACAGTGGGATACCTACTCCGTACATACATATGCACGATTTACAACATACATGTGATTGTCTACCTTGGCAACGCACATCTTCCTCAGATACCCCGTAGGATTGCTCGAAAATGCAACACAACACGGGTACCTGGGAATCTTTACGGGTGCCTGGAGCGGCCCAAGATTCCAGCCACCCGTGCTTGCGTGGCCCCTGAAGTGCTTATTCATTCGGATTGGCCCCAATGAATGCTAAGCATTCTGCTGGATACTAATAGAAGCTTGGCTGGCCATTGGGAGTGCTCCGGATGGGCCATCAACGTCATGCGAAAATACATTGTAGCGACGAGCCGCCTACAGTCGCCGATCAGGATCGGCCCAATCATCATCCCAACTGATCCACAGGTGTTGCCACGGCTTGCGTGCTCTTGATTTTTGATGTTTCGAGACAGGCCGTCTATTCTTAGTCCACCAAAGTCTGAACGTGACAAAAAAAAATGACATGGGTGTGAGATATATATAAGATCAAATTCGCCTCCTAGTTATTGACTAGATTCCTAGTCACATCATCAACTAGTTTCATATCACTACTTTGATATACTTTGTACACATTTTCAAATCAATTTCAATCAATACTGGCTCCATACATTCCCAATAATGCCTTCCTCAATGACCTCTAGCGAGCGCTCCAGCTCGGTCAAGTCGCACCACAGCCCCAAGACTTCTCTCCAAAGCAAGGCCGACCCCAACATGGCCCTACATGAACAAGAGCCCAGTGTGTATCCCCGTAAAAATGATCTGTCTTTAAGTCTACAACATCCATTGACAACAAGTAGCCGCTGTGAACCTCCAGCCTGGATCTCGAGATGCCTTCTCACTCCGAAGCATCCAGCATAAGGATCGTGATGGAAATCTCATCAGTAAGTCACCGGCTGCGATGACTTTCTATGGGAACTGCATTCTAACCTAGCGATAGCTGATCCCGATCTCTCCAATCCAACACGGAGCCGACTTGAGCGCCCACTTGACACTATCCGATCGTTCGATGCAGCCATCAACGCACATCGCAAGCAGCAACGGATGTGAACGAGGAATCAAGACCAAATGGTTACACCAGAACGAAACGAAGGAACGTTTTTTTTAATGCCAATCTCAATTCGAACACGGGGTGTTGATGTATAATTATTGTGTGTATAATGGAGTCAAGGATATACCGGAATACGATGCTATTGTGTTTTCGTCCATTTTATCTCTATCGGGGAAATGTAGCGGTTTGAAGATGAAGATGAGCGAATGTGGTAGAAGCTCTGTCTCTGGCATATATGTTCATTGTCATTGAACCAGCAACCCATGCAAGATGAAATTGTTAGAATGTCCACGATTAATGCAGGTATAGGCGATTTGGGTGACCAGGTTCTCCAATGCACAATCTTGACCACTACTTGGGTGAATTTTAAAGAAAGCTACAGAGCATGCGAAGTATTTTAAGCTATGAGTGCCATGAGGCCCCCACAAAATTCGTATTCGTGTACAAACTACGGAGTACCTCGTATGTACTCCGTACTCCGTACCATAAGGTTCGAAAATCCCGCTGGACTAAAATCTTTCTAACAATTCCCACACATGCCCCTCCGCAAAGCATAGTTGTCCAACCATCGGGGTTTGACATCGTAAACTTACATAAAAAGGAGTCGATCAAAGGCGACCTAAATGTAGATATGGTTAACAGAATGGGGAATCGGAGAAAGGCCGACCTGATCTACATGTAGATCTTTTCTAGACTAAAGTGGCCCGAACTATATAGCGATTCCTGAAGATACATACTGTCTGTCCATGGACGAGCATCGTCGACTGCAAGGTATCATTAATCTGTTGTTTTTCTACATCCATAGTACAGAGTAAAATGTAAGCTTTTGTGACAGTCACTTGTGTAAATTATAAAAATGAAAAATGCCACACATAAATTCTTGTGCATAGACCAGGCCGTGGGCAGTTTTCTTTGATTATCGTCTCCTATTTTGCAGTACCAAGCAATGCCGCAGATAGACTACAGCTTCAAATTGCCTAGCGCCGAATAAAATTAGATCTTCTGATAGAAAAAAAAAGTTCGTGAAGGGAAAAAAAAAAGCCACCGAGTGCCGGCGCCATCCTAAGCCCCCCCCACCCACCGCGTCAGCCGGATATTTTCACCTTTTTTTTTTTTTCCTTCAACCAGTTTTGGAATATAATCCTATGACCTTTAGGGCTATTTATTTTGATGGCTGCCTATTTTGATGAGGACCTGCAAAAGTGTATGTCTATATTTGTGTAGATCGACAAAGAACTGCAAGACCTTGTAAAAGCCAAGTCCAGTTAAGTGCGTGGAGTCCCGTTCATCTCTCGATTATTATTGGCTCGGACTACATGAACCGATTCGTTTTAGAGCCCTAAAAATGCTTTTTTTATCCCCCCTGAGAGATTTATCTTCGGCCTGAAATTGACATGGCGCCAATGACCTAAACCTATTGATCAATGGCTTCCAGGCACTTGACCAGATTGGGCTTGCTAGCTCGGCTATACGCGTCCTTTTTGAAATTGGACAATCTGGCACTATTACACTAGTAATCTTACTCCGTACTATTAATGGATTTGAAGCCATGGATCCCCCATATTTGACTTTATTCCCCCCATTTCGTTGTTCACTCATTTGACTTCTTCTTCTTTGTTTTTTTCCTTTTGAATCCAATCATACCAACTATATACACTCGCTATAAATCTTTGCGGTATCACATCCGCAAAACCAATCTTCATCATGAAGTTCTCCTTGGTGGCACTGGCAACCCTGGCTGGGGTTGCTGTTGCCGATTTGGATCCCATCGTCATCAAGGTACAGTCTCTATACATATCCAAAATCGTGGTTATTCAGTGCTAAAACTGTCAATAGGGCTCCAAGTTCTTCTATTCCAGCAACAACACTCAATTGTAAGTCCAAGTACTGCGGATGTCTCTTGAATTAGGTGACCTGACAATAACAGCTTTATGCGTGGAGTCGCCTATCAAAGTAGGTCGTTCATGCCATCAATTCAAAGTCACGACTAACCTTTCGCAGAGGAAAGTACGAGTAGCAGTGGCTACGCTGACCCTCTCGCCGATGCCACCGCTTGTGCGCGTGATGTTCCTATTATGGCGGAGCTGCGCACTAACGTCATCCGTACCTATGCAATCAACGCCAGTGCTGACCACTCGGCGTGTATGAAACTCTTGTCTGAAGCTGGTATTTACGTGATCTCCGATCTGTCCGACCCCAACCAATCGATCGATCGAAACGATCCTTCATGGAAAACCGATCTATTTGCCCGATACACCAGTGTTGTCGATGAACTTGCTCAGTACAACAACACCATTGGTTTCTTCGCTGGAAATGAGGTTTCTAACACCATCGCTACTTCCGACGCAAGCGCTTTCGTCAAGGCTGCTGTTCGTGACACCAAAAAGTACATCAAGAAGAAGGGCTATCGCTCTATGGGTGTTGGATATGCTACCGCCGATGTGTCCGACATCCGTGCGGACATGGCCGACTACTTCAACTGCGGAGACACCGACGACACAATTGACTTCTGGGGATATAACATCTACTCGTGGTGCGGCAATTCCTCCTACGCGGCATCCAAATACCAGGCTCGCACCGAAGAGTTTGCCAACTACTCCGTCCCTGTCTTCTTCGCCGAATATGGTTGCAACGAGGTCACACCCCGCGAGTTCACCGAGGTGAAGGCCCTCTACGGCGATACTATGGCTCAGGTCTGGTCTGGTGGTATTGTGTACATGTACTTCCAGGAGGCCAACAACTACGGTAAGGAAACTTCCATTTCACACATATATGCCAATGTAACTGATGAGAGTCGCAGGTCTGGTTTCCGTCGTTGATAGCACCAGTGTCAGCACTATGGCCGACTTCAAATACTATTCCAGCCAGATCGCCACCGTCAATCCCACCGGTGTCAACAAGGCCTCCTACACTCCCACCAACACCGCCCTGCGAAGCTGCCCTACCGTTGGATCCGCGTGGGACGCCGAACCCTCCCCTCTGCCTCCTACCGCCGATGTCGACCTGTGCGACTGCATGTATGACGCCTCCGCCTGCGTTGTCGCGGGATCCCTCGCCTCGACAAAGTACGCCAAGCTGTTCAGCACCGTCTGCGGGTTAACCGACTGCAGCGGACTGACAGCCAACGCTACCACCGGCGAGTACGGTGCTTACGGCATGTGCTCGACCAAGCAGCAGCTTGCCTTTGCTCTGAACAAGTACTACGTTGAGCAGAGCCGTGCTAGTGATGCTTGCAGCTTCGCCGGATCTGCAACTGTCAAGGCCGTTACCAGTGCCACTGGCACTTGCTCTGCACAGATGAAGGAGGCCGGATCCTCTGGAACCGGAACTGTCACTACCGAGAACACTGCCACCGGTGGATCTAGTTCTGCTTCCTCGACGGGCTCGTCGACCAAGACTAGCAGCGGCGCTATCAGCATGCACTCTAGCTCTTCCTTCGGCTCTTTCCAGGTGGCCGCCTACATTGCCACCGCACTCCTGGCGGGTGTTGGAATGATCGCCCTGTGATTGAGTTTGTGTATATTCTTCGCATTTGGACCGCGTGTCTGTTTTCCCTTCTTATTGCGACACTTCTGAAAATAAGCTTCGGAGCAAGGTATCGTCGATATAGCTAGCATTTAGCCCTGCACGCATCTTTGCTTCATTGATATTATTTCTCACGAAAGGAGTTTATATTTTATTGAATCGAGCAAATTGTCAAGATTGAATTTGATTTGTATACCATTTGCTCGCGATCATTCTTTTTAACAATTTCCCTAATTTCTCCTCGTTGCACAGCAACTTGACGTATTGATTCTATGAGATTCAACGCTAGGTAAGCTTCATTCCAACCACTGCAGCTATCTTAACCCAGACCACTGTATTCGCAAGGCCGCAGGAGGAATCTGTCCCTCTAAACCTGACTGAGAATTGGCCATTTGGCCTTCCATCTGCCTTTCTAGTCTGCCGCTTTCCCTTCCCATACATCTAAACCTCCAATCTGCGGACTGTATAATGTGTTTCACCTGCTCGGGGTATGCTTCGGAGCAGAAACTTGATTGAAGACATTGTATGGACGACCCTGGTAAGATTAGTGACGAAGTATGCCTTCCTGGCCTTCACCAATGCGAACAGAACGCATGGGCTAAGACGACCGACCGCATTTCAAGCGTTCCCCAGCCCTCCTCTTGTCCACGTTATTCACCTCTCTCCTGACCCTCCTTGTGCAGATACCATTGGCGAACTGTATCAAGAAAATCCTGCAGAGGATTATCTATCAAAGGAAGCCTTCTGTCAGGACTTGGACATTCTTGGACTCCTTGAGATGCTTTTGTCGGCCGAGTCCGAGCAACTAGGATTCTGTTTCGATTGATGTAGACACTGTTCGTGATCTTGATATGTTGTTAAATATCCGATACTTGGTAAATAGGAAAGTAGCTCAAGAAAGCCCAACAAGGCTCCTTCATTATCATTCATGACCCATGAGGTCCAATTGCTACATATAACCTTATATCTGATCATTGATGGGGCATCTTACTAGTGCACATTACGGATTCCTTCGTTCGACACATCGTTTCTTCTTGTAAATCGCGTTACCAATGATCATCCGTCTCCTCCAGCCCAGAATGCGAAAGTACACCTTTCAGCCAATCCCTTCGGTGTCACCAACATAAAGAGAGTCTCTCTGTCTCTTCTCAGTTATCTGCTCTCCCCTGTCGCTCACTTAGCATCCTAATGCAAAGGATTGATTTGCTCACCATTTCCTTCTGTTCGGAAATAATGTATGTTTTGATCAAACATCTGACAGAGGTCGTCGAGCCTCAAAGCTAGTTGATAATCGACCTTATGTATATTATTTGCTGAATTTGCTGAGGTACTTATTTATATCCCCGAAAGGAATCACCCCTGGATTCCTGCCATGTCATATCCTGTTGAACTCGGATGGCATTCAACGGCACCTCATCCTCAGATCCATCGTCAGCACGGGACACATCTAGATGTACTCTAGTTTTATTACGCGGCTCATCCGACGGTCGTAAGGCAGAATTGTCCAACTCATATCCTTTAGAATGCTCGATATCTGTCGTTCGTGTTCTTTGAGTACCAGACCGGCTGGCAAATTTGGATGAAACGATCATGAACAATGGACGCAGGGTCGGCATGCAGGCGGAAATGATACCCGCTGAGCATTCAACGACACACCAGGTGCAAGACTTTCCGAGTGTCCAGGCAATATCCGTCGGGTTGAACTCAAAAAGGGTAGTGAAACGATAGACACTGGTGAAGATAACGCTATGCAGAAGAGTCCAGTCAGTCTATTGTCACAAACCAGTAGCGATATGTAGTCAAAGGTTATACGAACAAACTACCCAACAGAAAGATTCCAATTACGGACAGTCGGTGCGTGATACTTGCGTGTAGTCCCCACACCACCCGCACCGGTAGACACAGAATGAGAATATCGGTGATGACGTTGGGCACTGCGTTTCCGATAAACGAGCCTTTGAGGTTGATACAGGTTCCGGGAATGCGGGTGTCCCAGGCTCGCGCAATCGGAGTGCATTGGAACACGCTCACGAGGATAATAGACATGCTCCACGCGATTGATATCCCACCCAAAATCATAGAGGCAATGCGAATTTCTCTCGTGGGGAAGATGCGGCAGTACATGAGCAGGATAGAAACTTTGGTAGTTGCTATTGTTGTGACGTATAGGCACTCGAATATTACGAGGAGCTATGTACATGGATATCAGTGGAGGCGTCAACATCATCTTTATATTTTGAATCAAACCTTTGCGATCATTATGATATTTCCCAACGGCAAGATCTCTGAATGTAACCCCATGCCATAATTAGTTACTATTGATGATTAGCCTCCAGGTCAAGAACATCCCAGGGAAATATGACGTACAGGCTAACATCAATCCAACGAGAGTCAAGAAAGGAGCTAAAGCGGCCATGATAACATAATCGTCCGGGCCTGGCTTTAGTGACTTCTTCCACCGTGCCAAAAACCGTAAAATCACAAACACGACGCCCAGGACAGTCATCGCGATCGTCCCAGCGCGATATGAGCCTTGGTAGCTATCCTGGAGATTGGTTGTGGTCATCGTGTTTTGACCTGCAAAACAGGTGAGCATCAAAACATCTTTTGAGCTCGATGGAGCGGTTATGGTTCGTTTAAAGAGAATTGAATTTCTCTCGTGCACCCAAGCCGCAAAACGGACTGGTTAAAGAATATCCACTTCCGAGTGTCAGGATTGATTTCTATCCACAATTGAGCGACAGACCTTATACCAAATGTGTACAAGAATACTCCATACGGAGCAGTATCTCGAGGAATCAAGCTGTATTTTACTATTGCAGCTAGTACTACGGAGTAATACATCGATACGTGGTGCTTTGGTGGATCATAAAATAGGGCGCTGTTGATTCTTTGCACAGGGGGATACCATGTTGGTTCTCCGGCTGTTCGTACATAAATAAATAATAAATTATTTAGATGGGTTAAGGTTCATTCCGTGTCGGCTGGATACAGGGGTTAGCTAATTGTGGATCGAGGCTCTTCCAAGATTGGAAATTGCTGGCCATAGCCGACTACCGTGTGGATACTGAATTAAATACCAATCGGGGCCCCTTGGCGCAATTTCCGGTCGCTCTAACGGTTTTGCTGTTTTGCTAGTGAAACCGGGAGCCTATAGCAAGGCGAATCTCAGCCGCGCTCCACCATTGGCGTCGAACAGCCGAAATCCTTCGGGGAAACTACTTGTAGCAATAGATTAGAAGGCCCAATCGTTCCAAGTACCGATGAAATGCGGGCCCCGTTATAACCTGCCTAGTTCAGTGTAAGGAGAGGGTGATCATCTCGGGATTTGCTGATTCCCAAGACCCCGGTTGAAGGTAGATATGTATTCGCACCCTCTAAACACAAACAACTACAAGAGAGTTATCAATATGAACATTTCTGAGAGCCCAGTCTTTGTCTTCGTGCCAGGCGCATGGCATACGGCAGATGCATTTGATGTCGTGCGGGATCTGATGCACAAGCGCGGACTTGCAACTGAAGCTATCTCCACTCCGTCTGTTGGCGCACCTTGCCCAGATAAGGGGCTACACGCCGATATTGAACATACTCATGCTGTTCTCAAAGCGATGGTAAATGCCGGCCGCCAGATTGTGGTTGTGAACCATTCCTATGGCGGGGTGGTTGGGGCCGGGGCTGTCGAGGGCTTGGGGTACGCGCAGCGGTGCAAAGCCGGTCTTCCTGGCGGCGTAATCATGGTTGTGTGGATGGCTGCATTTGTGACGCCCAAGGGGAAAACGGTCAAGGATATGCTGGGCGGAACTTTACTTCCCTGGATGGTCATCAGGGTGAGTGGTTCATCTTCGTTCGTTCGCCCAATTCTGTTCACATCTGACGAACCACATATAGAGCCCGGATGATGGGTACTGTTGGTCCTCCTCCGAAGAGACAATATTCTACAATGACATGTCTCCAGAAGCGCAGCAAAAGGCGATTTCCAAATTGAAGCCACAGACACAGAACTCGTTCCAGGAACCGGCAACGCATGAACCTTGGCATGAGATGCCTAGCATGTA
Source organism: Penicillium expansum (assembly GCF_000769745.1). NCBI lineage: Eukaryota > Fungi > Ascomycota > Eurotiomycetes > Eurotiales > Aspergillaceae > Penicillium > Penicillium expansum. The sequence goes on from NW_015971418.1 coordinate 38,431, forward strand.
TCTCTTCTGCGACAAGGATGCAGCTATCCCTTTGGCTGGGCAAGAGATGTTTGCTCAAACTTTAGGTAACCCAGTGACTTACCATGTCGATGGGTCTCACTCCGCATTCTTGAGCATGCCGGAAAAGGTGGTTGATGGGTTGGAAATTGCGTTGAAAGAAGGGCAACAGCAGAGTGGGATTGCTGTCAACTAAGTCGGATAATGCACTATAACAAATAACCATTGGATCATATATTTATATATGAGATGGTTGTGTTGATGACTTGGAGGAGATGTGCTATTAACCCGAGTATATCTAAATAATTTCATCATCGGTACAAATGATAATTCCACACAAATTCATGCATCGTACTTGAACACCCTTAAACACTCCCTTTTGGTGATTGATGCTTCCGGGTGTAGGGACTCGAGATAAAATTGACATACTCATGGTAGGATTATTGAAGGCTTCAAACGGGCAATGATCGTAAAAGTGTGTTGCCTTGGTCAAGTATGTTGATGAGCAAGTGCCATACCACACGATATCCATGTATTTAGTGCCGGATGATTGTGGTCTGGATTTATGTTAGAAGATTCAACGATTGATGCAATACTGGAATTTCTGTCCTACGTAAACCTAGGGCAAATGTATTTCTTTTTTATGTTTTGCGCCTTTCTATCCTAGGATCCCATATCTAGTTATCCATCGTCAGGTCAAACCAAGCCAAGTGTCCATCTCATCCATCTCAAGAATTCCATTTCCAAGCAAAGCAGCGCACTATCACCAAAAGAGGTGGATAAAGCAACTCGTTTGTACGCATGTTGGGAACCAGCTTAATTTCTAGAGTTGCCAAAGTTCTGAGTGGATCCAGAGGGAGGGGTGTATACAGCATCGCCCTTGCCGCTGTTGTAGTACTTGCTCTCATCGGAGTTTGAGTAGTAGTACGAACCATTGCTGATTTGTATGAAATGAAGTTCATTAAAATGCAGACACCAGAAGATAATGACCAAACAGGGATATGAGTTGTCACATACTGGTTGGAGTAATGGTAAGGGTTGGAGCTGGATGCACCGGAGCCGTAGTCACGAGAGCAGTGGTGATTGCCCTCTGGATTGGTTAGAGTTAAGTTGGACGAGTGTCTCTAATTCTTGACTCACCTAGCTGTTTTCACCGAAGCTCTTGTAAGAGTACTCGTTGCCATAGTTATCCTCAGGCATGATGACAGTTGTTCAAGTTTAATTTCAACGAAGCAATGTGTGATCATTTGATTTGATGAATAGTGCGAGATATGAAGAGAGGAAGAAGAAGAAGAAGAAGAGAAAAGATGGTAGAGGAGGCCTTTTATAGGAAGGAGCAAACGTGTGATCTAATCCTGATCCTTATACGCTTCTGCTAGGGCAATAGCCCTCTACTCATCTAGTAAGATATAACGAGATCATATATCCTCGAAGGAATATTATTTATAAACTTGTAGACTTGCCACTATAGCTTGAAGGTATCGTTTACGACTTGTCAAGGAGAAGGTAGTCATGATTGGAGGGCAATTTGTATTTAGTTTTCTAGTTTTTTCTATTTTTTCTATTTTACTTCACATCTCCATGAGATATGAGACTGCCCAGTATAAATAAATATGAATGGGCAGGCATCTCACCTAGTTGTCGTTGGCAACATTTAGCGCACTGCCACTTTGGATCCTCGTCCATCCTCAACTTGAGTGCCGTTTGATCTCTATATCAGCGATGGCTTTGTTATTCTCCGTTTTCCATTTTCCATTTTGATTCTTTCTCAACAATAATATCCATATGAGGAGCTCTAGAATCTCAATTTCCGGAATTTATTGAGTTTCCACAGGCCATACTTCGCGATGGTGACTGTTCCTATCACACACGCTCCAACAAGGATTACAAATGCCGAAGTACTCTCTTCAAAGAAATTCGCCACGTTCATTCCAAAAAGGCCCGCCACAAAAGTTGACACGGCGAATCCCAACATACAGATCTCCAGTTGAGCCTCGAAAACCAGGATCTGATTTCGTCGCACATCCAAGATCGACTGAATGGTTTCAGTTGTGCGCTCCAAGTCTCCCAGTAAAGCACTTGCAGACTCCGCGATCGCGTCTGTGTTCTTGTAATACGCCTCGAGGAGATATTCCACTTCAAGGTGATCCTCTACCCCATGCGGTTGACCTGCCTGCCGATCTGTCAAGAACATGGTCGCCATATCTTCATCATTTTCAAGAATTTCCCGTAACGCCAAGCGGAACTGGCGGGCACGCTGCTGAATGGCCACTAGCCTTTTCCTGTGATCCTGTAAACCACGGAGAACAGAGTAAACAACATCTTCTCTCGTTGAATCCCGCAAGCTATCTTCCACTTCTCGCCGGATAAAGATATGCTCGGCTTCAAGAGTGGCAATCACAGAGGCAAGCGCGGCATCCACTACACGCAGCTCAAATGGGAGTTTTGCTAAAAGACCAGAGCCAGGACCAGGTTGGAGCCTGCTCTGGAGGTTTGTCATAAAGACATCCTGCACCTTCACGTGACAGTCCTCAATTGGGAGAAGGAAAAGAAGGACTCCATGTGCGCGAACCAGGAGCCGTAAAGTGAACATGCTGATAAAGATGACAGACGGACGAACCAACAAATGTGGGGTTCCCTCTGAGACAAGATCCACGTTGCGCAGATCGCGACCATCCAATCCCCACTCTTTAGCAAGATCATCTCTAGTTCCTCGGGTTTCAGATTCCTTGATAGAACCGTCGAGATCCAAGACCATGCAGCGCAACTCCGTCGCATCATTTATGCGGCTTTGTGACAGAGCAAGAGACAAGTTGAACACCTTTTGATTGAAGGTCGCTTCCTTTTTCATGTCAGGCTCTTGTATAACATGATGTGATTTATTGGGGAGCGTGATGATTTCCCGTCTGCCGTAACTGGGGATATTCTGGATCTTGGGTTCTCTCATGCGGAGAGTGCCGGAAAGGCGATGGGATGGGTATTGTGGTGTATTTGTACATTTTGACAGTCTCTCTCTTGGAAAAAAGGATACGAAAGTCCTGAAACCACGCCAATGCATGATATATATCGTCTTTACCGCAAGTATGAACGGAGTTGTGGAGTTGGACTGTTCTCAATGCACTAATTGGAAGTAGTGTGGCTTGATGACTGTGGGCCCGTGGCCATGCCTGTGGCTGTTTCATTGTTGGCGGATTTCAACGAATTTCTAGACTTGAATGTGATAAAATAGTACAAACGAGGACCAATCTAGTAGTCATCATTGAAGCAGAGAATGCCCCCCAAAAGATATGCTAAATTTTAAGCCAGTGAATTGACAGGTGCGACGCAGTGGTAGAGATTGAAGACGTATATGTATACAATGGTGGTAGTAGTATTTTACAACTCATTCGAAACAAAATATGCTAGATTTTGCAGATTCTGCATGATTCTTTTGGGGTCATACTTTTTCGCCACTATGTCAATATACTTGATATTCTTTTCCCCAAAAGACTGCAACGGCTTCTGGTTGGGACTCCCGTCGTTGACAAAGATGTAGGGGAGGAAAAGACCCTGTGACTGTGCGCTGGAGATGAGATTGGCCAACACTGAGTCTTCGGTACCCGTAACCACCGATTGGCTGAGTGTTTCTGGGAATTGAACGAATATGTTCGCCCCTGTGCAAGATAATGGTTAGAGATGTTTACCATAGGGAGATATAAATAGAAGATGAGACGTACGAATTTGGGTAGTTGCCTCCAGACCGAGCAGATTCCCTCCGTTCTGCGACTTTCCTCAAGTCACTAGATTTGGAATGACACCTTGAGGTACGTAAGAGAGTACCGCACCGGAGGGCAGAGAGGCAGCGGCCTCGAGATAGGCTGAGAAGGTGTTTCGTAGGAATTTCGGCCCTGTTACCTCAAACGTGAACGTACCGCCGTAGGATACGCCATCGGAAGTCAGTCCGGGAGAGCCAATCGTGAGGAGAAGCTCACTGAGCGAGCCGTTTGTCGCTGGGTACACTGTCGAGGCGACAGGTATGCCAGAGAATGGACCAAAGGCTGCGGGTGTAGGTACATGACCCAAATGCCCGTAGAAAACCAAAGTGTAAGTAGGGTTGATCTGGATTTCCACGTTGCTGTTGATGTCGGCATCCAAAAGATATTTTGCGTAGGCCTCAAGCACGGCGGGTGTGTTGGAGACGGTATAGGTTTTTAATTCATAGTAGATATCAATGCCGGTGGTGAGGTCGTATTCAGTCACAATGCCTGATCCAGTTAGGTGGTTGAACGATAACAGACAATATCACTCTCACCGAAGTTATTCAGACCCCCCTTGAGTCCTTTGTATAGATCGGCATGCTCGGTTTCGGTGGCGTCGACAATCTTTCCATTGGGAAGAACTACCTGAAATCGGGTGACACTGTCAATAGCCAATATGTGGGTGTTGTGGAAGGCGCTGAGGCCCCTTGGTCATGTTAATCTCTTGATTCATCTAGGATTCCGACGAGGATTTATCTACTCACTACCGAGAATTTACCCGCCAACGCTCACATCCACTTCACGACCACCCAAGACTGTGACATTATACGGCTGGAGGTACTTATATACAGCCCCCCATTTATTACCAGGGCCGATTATCACAGTTCCGCGATCGGCGCTTATTGACATGATATTCAACTTCCCCAGAACGATCAACCCTCCATGGTGATCGATTGAACTGAATCCCGGGTTAGTATTATGTCCACCAGAGCGAATGGGAAACTTAGTCTCTAGAATTCCAAGAATCTGCAGCAGGCGTGAGACCTCTTGGGCCGAATCAGGCGTCACAACGCAGGATGCATTCAATCGGCAATTTTGCGACCTGGCTTCGTCGATCAAAACGTCATAGTAAGGCGAGGTCGCTGTGAAGGTCTCGTTCTTCGAAAAGACGCGATTCAAAAGGCTACAGGTGTAGCCGGCATTTCCCACGAGGACGTCGCCAGCTGGGAGTGGAACTCCCAGCGAGGAGAGAGCAGCAGCAGCTGAGGATCGAGTTTGGATGGAGGTCGCGATGGCTGTGGCCGATGCACCACCCATAAGGACCCCTATTATTGAGGTAATCTTGACCATTTTGATTGATGTGAGTTGAGCAGTTGTAGTTCAAGCGCGTTGCTAGCCTTTTATGGATCTGCGGACTGCGAACTCGAGTGGGACTTTGGATGCATCGCATGATTCCGAATGGATGGCAAGACAGACAAGTATTTCTTTTCTTTATTTTTCTCACGCCCGAATTCGAAGATGGACTAATCGATTCTCGTGCCTGGCTTGTGATGCGTCTCTCAGACTACCGACCTGGCTCGGCCGACAGACCAGCACACCTCTCGCTCTATGTGCCGCCAATGATATATGGACAGCCAAGAAATACAGAACCATTCGGCATTTTTTTTACCTCTTCTTCATTCTGAAATTTGAACAAAATGGGCTTCTTCGCCTTCGAGGAGTGGGCAGCCGCCAATCGCAACTACGAAAATACCCCAGCGCCCTACTGGCATGTGAATTCCGTACCCAATGGCTTCACGGCCATCTCAGGAATCCTCTGGTCTATCTCGTATATATTGATGACAAAAAAGGCATTCAAGGATCGCTCCTACGCGATGCCTCTTCATTGTCTCTGCTTGAACATCACCTTGGAAGCGGTTTACGGGTTTGTTTACGGCCCGGGGCTGCTAAATCAGCTTGTTTTCGCGCAATGGATGATTTTCGACGTCGTTCTCTTCTACGCAATTCTTCGATCGGCCCCGTACGCTTGGAGGCAGTCACCGCTGGTGGCACAACATCTCGCGGGTATAATCGTAGTTGGGTGCGTGGTCTGTCTGTGGCTACACCTAGCGATCGCAGCCACGTTTATCCCGAGAATTGGTCGGAAGGTCGTGTTTATGACCGCATGGCCCATGCAGGCCCTTATCAATCTAAGCTTGATAGCACAGCTACTGTCGCGTGGAAACACCCTCGGTCACTCTTGGGGGATTTGGTGAGTTGACACATCCCCGGTATAATCAACTGAAGTCCGACGCTGACAGCATGGGCAGGTGGACCAGAATGTCAGGCACTATCGCAGCTGCATGGTGTATGCTGTGGTCTACATCCATATTCAAAGACTCGAGAAGCAGCGAGACACTCCGGTTAACATCAGGGCGAAAAGGAGTCGCTGATGTGGCGTAGAAAGTATCGTTAACACATGGTAGTGATAGTGAAAACAATCATGTCCAGAGATTGAGGTTAAGTATGTACGTAGATGTCTATTTGTCAGAATAGCCGTGTATTCCCATGTATAGACTCCATTCAATCTGCGGAGGATAGTCTTTCTATCTAGATATGTGAATATATTATGCACTTCGCTACTCCAACAGTGTTTATTTACTCCGACTTCTCCCCCTTGGCAGATGCCTCCTCCCCCAACTGCCCACGAAACCTTTCTTGTGCTCGTTGCTGTGCCTGTGGATCCGCAAATCGACGTTGGAACCGGCTCTGCTGCATCAGCTCGCAAGCGGCCTCCCAGTCGGTCGTCCACTCGGGATAAAACCCAGCAGCCCACCGATCCACCGGCCTACAACGATGCCGAGAAACAGCCCAATCCACGAGCGGAAGGGCACCCACCACGGTGGAGATAGATAGGTGCCTCCGGCTTCAAACATCTATATCTTGTGAGGTTCTGAAGATTTCTGGGGGGAACCTATTTTGCTCACCGAAAGGACCTGCACAAAATCCAATTTCTCCCCCCGTTGAAAAACATCCTCCTGATACCCATACCAATTCTCAAAGAACGGCTGATCCATCATGGTGGCACCCTCCTCCTCCGCCGCAGGATCACTGGCACTCACGATAAACTCTACCTCATTCATCTCCGTCCCTGGGGTTCCATAAATGACATGATGGGTATAGGGAGGCACTGCCAGCTCGCCATTGAACTCGATGGTAAGATTCCCGCGAAGAACGCGGAAGAATTCCCACTGGGAGGGGTGGAAATGTGTGGGGGGCTTTTGGCCGGTCGCGATCAGCTTGGCATAGATGCCACGACTTGGCCTCATGATACCGTGAAACAGAAAAAAGCGGTCCGTGGGCCGGGGCAGATTACGAACTGAAATAGCTCCATCAAATTTGGTGAGCGGATCCTGACCGGCAGTGAATGTACGAGGTTTGCAGGGAGCCATTTCAGGCTGGAAATAGAAGTAGACGTGAGAGGAAAGAGCCTCGAAATGGATAAACTATTTACTTTACATACTCGGTGTTCCGTTTCATTTCCCAGTTATCCCCCATCAAGGGCAAATATCTGAAAATTCAATTCTTGGCTGGATATCAGACGAGAAAGACATTTGGCCATGTTCATTCGGGCGAGGTTGTCTCGGCCGTCCCCTTGAACTTCTCTTTTAGGGTTGCCGTCGGCCGAATGCTGAGTCACCCATCAAGTCCGCTGTCGTTTGTCAGCTCAACTTAGAATGTGCTGAACAATCCAACAAAGAACCTACCTCCAGGGGTGATGAATAGTAGTAGTGTAGCTTGTGAAAATGAAAAATAGCTTGAGTATGACTACCTCCATACCCCTTCTTCTCTTCTATCTATTGTGCTCTTCACAGCGATTTTCCCATCTTCCCTCCTGAGTCAACTCTCGTCATGGTCAACATCCTTCAGCCGAAAATCGATCCCTTGCCTACGGGCATTGACCTGACCGGTAAAACTGTCGTCGTTACCGGTGCTAGCGCTGGGTTGGGTTTGGAAACGGCGAAACAGCTACTGCGACTGCGCGCCTCGACTGTTATTCTCGCCGTCCGCAATGTCGCTAAGGGTGAGGCCTGCGCAACTGCCCTCCGCCAGGACCGTCGCATCCAAACCCAAAATCCCAACCCGACTATCAAGGTCATGGCACTTGACGTGGATGATTATGAGAGCGTACAAATTTTCACGAAGCAGCTCCGCGAAGAGATCCCGGTGGTCCATCTCCTCATTCTCAATGCGGGTATCGGTCTCCTGAAGCTGGAACGCAGCCCGAGCGGCCATGACCGAACCACCCAAGTTAATTACTACTCCAACGTTTTGTTGGTCGCTGAGCTCCTGCCCTATCTCGAGGCGGGTGCGGAGAAAACCGGCTCTCCTGCACGCATTAGCTGGGTCGGCAGTCGCGCACACGAGTCCCCAAGCCTCGAGAAGAAATCCCCTATCAAGCCCGGTGAAGGTGTGCTTGCGCACATGGACAAAGAAGAGTTCTTTGTCCCGTTCCAGCGCTATGGGGACTCGAAGCTTCTTTGCGTGTTGTTCATGTACAGTCTGGCGCCGCGGCTGGACCCCAAGAAAGTTATCATCAACATGATGTGTCCAGGCATGGTAAATACTAGCATGAGTGATATTCTCCCTCTGCATTTGCGCTTGATTATCAATGTTGTCAAGTCGATCCGTGCCAGACCTGTTGAGGTGGGTGTTTGGATCATCCTACATAGTGCGCTGGTGGTAGGCCCTGAGTCCCATGGCAAGTTCTTAGGGGACAAGACCATCGCCGAGTAAGTGATCCCTTCCCCCTTTCCCTACAATGATGTTTATTGCCAATGGCTAACCTGTATTTCCCCATAGTAAATCGGCGTTCATTCAGTCCCCCGCGGGCCAAGAGATTCAGAAGAAACTGTGGCAGGAGACAATTGCCGAGATAGGCACATTGACAACCCTTCCGGCTGAGTTCAAGTAAACTATCCGGACAGTGTTTTCAATGTTCCTAAGAGGTTGTTGATCAATGTAGACCTCATCTAAGTGGAAGCCATTAAGGCTTCAGTATCTAGCACGAATCCATTCTTATTCTAACGTTGCATATAAATCAGATGTCTCGTCTTCTGTCTTCTACACTTATCCTAGAAATGTCAAACTAACAATCACCGGATCAACTCCCATGCGCTCGCTACGAAATTTCCTGGCACCGCTGCCGCAGACTCCCGAACTAGTTCCAATGCAGCCAACAAGTCCCTCCTCTCATGCCGAGCCCCCATCGCCAGTGCCACTGGCACGCCCTTCAAGTATACGCGACTCCAAACATACCAAGACAGCGTGGTCGCATATCCTACCCACCGCCGCATCCCCCCAGGCTTTGTTCCCCGATCATCAATACCCAACACCCAACAACCCAAATCCTCAGCTATGATTCCCACTCCCTGTAACACGAAATACTTGATTTCCCTACCATCCGACAAGGGCAAGCCAAAAGCTCGTGTCACTTGGTAGGTACCACATCCATGAATCAATCCCGAAACGACGAAGCTCATCAAGAGGAGCCAATACCGTCTAATGCAGGCTTCAGAAGCCGAGCTACGAAACGCAATCAGGTACAATTGTTCCGCGGATTGGCTGGGGCTATTGGGCTCCTGGCCTTGGGATTTGCTTTTGGGAGGACGTGTAGAGGAAGCTCCTGTCTTCAGCTCTCTTCATGATGATCCTTTATCTCGTGCATGACACCGAACGTAGAAGATCAAGTTCATACAAAGATGACATGGATAGCCTTGAATATTTCCTATAATGGATGTGAAGAGTGCATACAGTTTTGAATATATATTTCTTTTATATATTTTAAATTTCTTTTCTATTTCTTCTAACCATCAACTTCGACTCAAATATCAGTCTAATGCATCTTGAAATGAGTGATTGGTTAAAAGACTTCCAGGGTTGTTATCTAATTGGGGGGCTAAATCGTATCCCCCAACATTTTGCAGCCCATCGTCATCTCTCTCTGTAAAAACTACCCAATATGATTCCAATAAAAGGCGACCACCCCCCTCACATGAGGGCTCCAACAATTATCTAATCTCTTTTTTGAAAGATGCCCTTATCCGAACCTCGCCAGATCAAGAAACCCCGACTATCGCTCAGTTGCATCGTCTGTCGGCGACGCAAGGTTCGCTGCGGTCGCGAACAGCCAGAATGTGCGAACTGTGTGCGCATGAAAGAGACTTGTGTCTACAGGGCCATGGTCCGTGATGAATCCACCGGCCGTGTACGACCAGTATCGCCTCAAGACAGAGACTCGAGAGACACTACAGACACTACAGATGCCCGCTCAGAGCTCCCTTGGCTCCATTGGGGCCGAGAGACCAATGCGCCGTATCCCGAGAAACATTCGAGACCCCCTTCTCGTCCTCAGTTACCCTCCAATGCAAGTCCTTCTCCACATCGGCAAGAACCATATCCACCAGTCCCTTCATGGGAAGAGATTCAACTCCCAAGTTATCGCGATGCGAACGTTCCACAAATTGGTAGCTCGACAACCCGGCATCCTTCCCCTGTGCCATCAACAAGCTACTTCTCCGCCCTCAGCGATCCCATCTGCCACGATTATTTGAGTACAAGACGAGGTGGCCGCGTGAGATATATTGGTCGGTCTTTCTGGGGGTTCGTTGCCGGAAAGGTGAGTCTGACTGGAAGGGGGAAACAACACAAAAGGAACTATAATCTGCGACCAGATGGGTCGCCTGGCAAGACTATAGCTGACCTCCGTTGGTCTTCCTGTAGGAGAATCTGAGCGATGATTTCTTTGACGAAAACCAGCACGCCCATCCCGATCTTCCCCTTCCACATATTTCCTCTATGGGCATGTTTAATCTCCTACGGTCGCTACCCACCAAGCCCGTTAGTGATGCCCTGCTCGGGACATTCTTTCTAGCCGTGTGGCCACTTGTACCACTCCTACACCCGCCTTCCCTACAGGCAGATTATGACGAGTTCTGGGATTGGTGTCGGAATAGCGAGAGCGCTATACCCTCAGCTAAACTTCGCGATGATCCTACCTTTATATGCCTTCTTTTTGCAGTCCTATATTGCGGCGCATCTGCCGCGCCAGCAGCCACCTGGACGTACCCCAACCTGCCGGGTTTACAGAAGGAGACGACAGCCACCCACCTCAAGTCGGCATATACGACGAGTCTTTCCCTGTGTCAGCATCTGGAACATCCAACATTAAATACACTAGTTTCAACTTTGCTCACGACACCGTTTTTGGACCGGCCCTTCGAGCCCATGTGTAGTCTGGTTCATGTGAGCACGACGGTGCGCATTGCCCAGACTATGGGTTTACATCGGGAGGGAATATGGTCTGCGCTGAGTGATGTTGATAAAGAAATCCGACGTCGGATCTGGTGGCACATTGTTTGGCTCGATGTGCAGTCGAGCATCTCCACGGGGCTGACCCTCTGTTGCGGGAATGAGGCCTTGGACGCCGTGCGCATGGTTAACCCTCACCGCGAAGGGTCCAGCGATATCCCTGCTGGGCTTTCCCCGCGCACAGACACCGTAACTAATGGGCCATCGGTGGCCATCCTTTACGCTATCGGACGCTATCAGACTGCTCGATTACAAGCGAAGATCGTGGCGCACCTGCAGAGTGCGCAGGGACCAACCCAGGATGAATTTGGCGAGCTGATCACAGACGCCAAGGAGCTTCTGCGGAAGATCGACTCACTTATCGCGCGCATCCCTACACAAGGAATCCCTGAAAGGGGGTACATCCCATTCCGTCTGGCTAATGCATCGCCATCCACACATCCCTCGTTATACAAGGATGATACAAGCCAGCCAACCGTCTTTGCAGTATGGACTCGAATTATGCTAACATTGCTGAAATCAGAAACAGCCATTTTGCTACAAAAACCATTTCTGCCACCCCCAGATAGTACGAATGCGCAATCACGCAAGTCATGGACCAGGTATGCATCATTTCGCTCTACATCTCATCCCTATCCCGCATAATCTAGTGCATCTTCCGCTGCATACCCTTTTCATCCAGCGAATCCCGTCCCACTTGAGTAATTATCTGTTTACAATCATCCTTCATCACCATATTATTTTATTATTATTATTGCAGACTTATTAACATGCGATGTGGCCATTCAGCATGGCGCAGCTCTGCGTGAATTACTTGCGTATTTACCTGCAGCTGTATCAAACACCTGCGTTCTCCCCATACGCGTGGTTCTGCTCCAGCCACTATGGGCCCTTCCAATGCGTATTCATCACCCTAATGTATCTCCATTCCTTCCAGGAGTCTGGAGAGACCTTGCTGGCCCGATATTGCGTTGACGAGGTTATTCATCACTGTGTGGCCCAATATCAAGCCCCAGGTTCCTCCTCGACGAGGACCAGCCCCGACGATACTGATGCCAATTCGAGCAAGCCACGGATGCCATTAGCCATCCAGGTTCTCGTTGACCTGCACGAACGCCTCGACTCGTCTCCCGGGGCTGAAGACCGGCGCCCGTGTCATTGGACGTGATCGAGTGTCAGGCCCGCTGCCCTGCGCCGCACCTTGCTACCAAGGCGTCGGAGTTACGCGCGACACCCCACCAGCCCTCTCCTGATGCATCATCATCTACAACCCGCACCAACCGCAATTATGAAACCCCATATATGACTACAGGACCTCCTCCAGTGGTTGCTGGTAACAAGCCAGGCCCACCGAACAACGCCTTTGTGGATGGGAGTGACTCGGTCTTAGATATGGACTTCCTTGCTACGATTTCGGATCTCGAGGCCTGGTCCTCGTCATTGATTCTGGAACCCGACAATCTCCTAGCACATCCTGATAACATAACCCCTGATCACGCTGTAATCATAGGGTTAGGCCCACACAGTACAACGCCTGGTCACCGTGGCCTGCATGAAGGTCTCGATTTCCCAGCCAAATAGCGTTATGATACGTGGTGTTCTTTTTGCTTTTCCCTTTTCTTGTCGTAATTAAACAATAAATGTATAGATGATCTGAATAATGTTGAATAGAGCTGCTCCATCTAATTACATGATTTGACCTAATTCCACAAGCTCCGGACCCCATGCAACCCCGCAAGATCCATCTTTTGACCTTTATGGACTGCGCTACTGCGCGACAAGGCACACCTTTTGCGAGATCTCACATGTATACAGACGCATCCAAGCACCCCGATACGGCCATTTCCTTCACCCTGCAGCCTTCCAATCAAATTCCACCAGTCGAATCCCTCGGAAACGCCATATGGCGTGCAAGCTGTCACTTCCACGGTCCGCACGCCCCGTGTTGACGTTAGCCAAAGTATATTATATCTCCCGCCATCGGCCGAATAATCTGCAGTCAGCCTTGTGCCAGCAGTCCCCGGACCTTTGCGCTCAGCCTTGCAGCTTATGGCGTGGCATACTGACAAAGGATCTCGGACTCGGCCGGGGCTCTCGGCGTCAGTCTCGTTAGGCCGAGTCGCATCAGGCATCGCATCAGGACGGTGAGAGTATCTCGCCTCGGCCGATAGCTGACCACTCAGGTCTATTTTATGTCGCCAGAGAGTCACACCGGCCGATAGTGGTCCAGTGGATCGGATCAGGAACTGAAATAGGTCCCTATTGGTGTCAGACGAAGTATAAAGTATAATCATAGACCCCGTAGAATCCTCACATTAATATATAGAGAGGGAGCATTATTTAGTTGTATTCACTGCGAGGAAGATTGAAATCTCCAGATCAACTTGTTTCATTATTTTTCATCTATGTCTACATTACACAGCATAATGATTGCTTCAACCAGCAGTACAGAGGGCCTCACCCCCGCCGAGGGTTCCAACGATAGCAAAGGCATAACGATCCGGTAATTAGCGCGGAAGACGCTGAAATGCAAGATGATCTCTACTAGAATGATACATATGACAACATTGCCATAATAGGCATGGCATGTCGGGTCCCAGGAGACGTGAAGTCCCCCTCCGCACTGTGGCAATTCCTCCTCGACAAAGGTGATGCCTCAGGCGACATTCCCCCCTGGCGCTGGGATCCTTATCGACAACGCCATCCTCGCAATGCCGCCGTATTAGCTCAAACCACTGCCAAGGGCTAATTTCTCAACAACATCGACCAGTTCGATGCCGCCTTCTTTGCCATCTCCCCACTCGAGGCGGAGCAGATGGACCCCTAGCAGCGAATTGCCCTCGAGGTTGCCTGGGAGACTTTGGAGGATGCAGGCATCTCTCCTTCCCGTCTCGCAGGTTCAAACACTTCCGATTATATGGGTGTCAACTGCGATGACTATGCCAAGCTGGTCTTGGAAGACCTTCCCGATGTCGGTGCCCATATGGGCGTTGGCACAGCCTACTGCGGCATTCCTAGTCGTATATCCTATCTGCTGGATCTGATGGGTCCCAGCGTTGCACTGGATGCGGCCTGTGCATAATCACTAGTCGCCGTACACCATGCCCGACAGGCTATCCGCGCTGGTGAGACCGATCTGGCCATTGCAGGTGGTGTCAACGCGCTCCTGGGACCCGGGTTGACCCGTGTGTTGGACGAAGCGGGAGCAATCTCCGCGGACGGAAAGTGTCGTTCCTTCGACGACTCGGCTAGCGGGTACGGCCGAGGCGAAGGAGCAGGTGTGGTCATCCTCAAGCGTTTGGATAAAGCCCTGACGGACGGCGACTAGATGTTGGCCGTACTGAAGGGCAGCGCGGTGGCCTCAGATGGCAAAACGTTTGGAATCATGGCACCCAACGCGCAGGCACAGCTTCTCGTTGCGCAAAAGGCGCTCAAAGAGGCCAAGATGACGTCTGACTCCATTAGTTATATTGAAGCCCATGCTACTTCTACATCACTAGGCGATCCCACAGAAACGAGCACCCTGGCTGAGGTATACGGTGTAGGATCCGGACGGCACCCACCCGACCCGTGTTATATCGGTTCCATCAAGCCGAACATTGGCCGTTTGGAGGCCGGTGCTGGTGTCATAGGTCTCATCAAGGCCGTGCTTGTGCTCCGCCATGGTCGAGTGCTCCCACAGGTTAATCTACAGATGTTCAACAGTAGAATTAGATGGAAGGAGAGCTTACTACGCCCGGCTCGCGAGCTGGTGACACTGTCCAATGGCGGCCCATCACGACCGTTGCGGGCGGCTATAGCATCTTACGGATACAGCGGCACGGTATCTCATGCGATTATCGAGGCCTTTGAAGAACGATCCTTGTTTGCCGAGCGTCTGGGCCAGATCCCGGACAGTGATGCTGCGCCAGTTCTCCTTCTCTTGTCCGTGCCGCAAGCGAACCGTATCTCCACAACGGCTGGGGGTCTAAGCCAGTGGTTGCGCGGCAATGATGGAGCGCTATCCCTGGCGACAGTCGCGTCCACGCTGTCGCAGCGCCGCGCGCATCATCGCTTCCGCCATGCCATCGTCGCTGATTCTGTCGCAAACGCCATCGCTGCCCTCGATGATCTCACCAAGGGTGTGCCAAATCGATGGGTAATCAACGACAGAATTGGAACCGAGGCAGCTAAGGGCACTGTCTGGGTGTTCTCGGGCTGTGGTGCGCAGTGGCCAGACATGGGTCGCGAATTATTCCACTCTAGCCCGGTCTTCGGGGAAGCCGTGCGCAACCTGGAGCCGATTATTCAAGCCGAGTTAGGGTTCTCCGAGATTGAAACCCTGCACGCTGGCTGTCCAGATCGCACTGATGTTATCCAGGCGATGACATTCCTTATGCACCTGGGCATTGCAGCCGTGCTCGAGGCGGAGTCCGGTCCTCCTACCGCTGTCGTGGGCCATTCTCTGGGCGAGGCCGCCGCGGCAGTCATCTCCGGGGCACTGACCTGGCATGAAGCAGCCCTGGTAGTATGTCGGCGAGCGCGTCTCTACCGAGAGTTGATAGGACAAGGTGCCATGGCCCTGGTTCGGCTGCCGTCATCTGAGGTCCGTGCTCGTATCGCCACGCACCCCGGCGCGTTCATCGCCATCGAGGCGTCACCGACCACATGCGTGGTGTCTGGCACTGTTGACGCGGTCCACAAGGTATCCGAACAATGGCGTGAAGAAGGCATCGAGGTGCGTGCCGTCGCCACGGACGTGCCCTTCCATACACCACTGCTGGAAAAGCCGGCAGCTCCCCTCCGCGACGCGTTGAAGGGCGAGCTCCACCCTCAGGTACCGCATCGAGCGCTCTATTCGACTTCGCTGCTGGATCCACGCTCGGAGGCACCTCGCGATGTGCAATACTGGGTGATAAATATGGTCCTACCGGTCTTACTGCAGTCGACAGTGGCGTCGCTCGTGGACGATGGATTCCGCGCATTTGTGGAGGTAGCGAGTCATCCCATCATAACGCACTCGATCGCCGAGACTATCAGCGAGCAAACGACGGACCGATTTATCGCGATACCCACAATGATGCGTAAGCAGCAGGCACGAAGGAGCATCTTGGCCGCCGTGGGCCGCTTGCATTGCTTCGGCTGCGCTGTGAAATCTACAGATCTTGACCCGACTGCGCCATGGAGTTCATCAGTGCCAGGTACAACTTGGCATCACCAGCCATTCTATCGCGCAGTGAGCAGGATGACAGATGCACAGCTGGCTCCAACCCACAAGCCAACCGCCAATAACTTGCTGGGGACTCGCACCGCGCTGTGGGGAACGGACGAGGTACTTTATCAAACCCGCCTCGAGGAAGACAATCGGCCTTTCCCCGGCCGTCACCCACTCCATGGGTCAGAGATTATCCCTGCCGCTGTGCTCTTGAACACATTCCTGCGTGCACTCTCTCCCAGGAGCGTGGAGGAAGTGTCGCTTCAGGTGCCTGTAGTAGTGTCTCCGGCCCGCAAGATCCAGATCCGGCATAACACGCGTAACATCACTATTAAATCTCGTCTGTCAACAAGCAATGAAGATGGCTCGTAGCTTTTCAATACCACCGCAACCGTAGGTCCGGTTGATGCAGCAGCTTCTATCACCCATGTCAACATAGCGGAGATCGGGAAAAGATTGCCGCAGAAACTGTTGAACAGCTTTTCGATTACTTGACCTCTGTAGGCGTTTCTGCAATGGGATTCCCATGGAGGGTGGCTCACCACGTGGCCAGCGAAAACGAGATGCTGGCCAAGGTAGACGCCAATCCGGACAGCCTGGCTGGTATGGATGATCTTTTGACATCCGTCATGGATGCAGCAACCTCCATCGCGTCTTCCCTCTGGCACCGTGAGCCTCGACTCCGCATACCCACAGCTGTCCGTCGCGTCGTCGCCGTTGACATGACCACCCAACAGATCGTGTACATCCACTGCGCGAAGGCACAATCCTCCGTCGACGAAGCTGACGTGATCATCAGTAGCGAGGATGGCACCGTGCTGATGGAATTCCAGGGTATGGCCTTCGCGGGTGTGGAGGGCGAGTCGCTATCGCGAAAAAATACCTCTGGCCTGGTGCACCAAATCAGCTGGCCGCCTGCCACGCTGGTTGAGGAGCCGCTGGAATTCTCCCACATAGCCTTCCTGGTGCGAGATGCCACCAAGACCCACGTGGAAAGCTACCAGGGACAGCTTGAGAGCAGATGTATCTCCACCTCTGTCCATCAGCATGCCTCCGACTTACCCTTGACAACTCATTCGTCTCTGGCGGTCGTCTACCTCCCTCAAGTCACCGATCAAATCTTCGAGACCGCAACCCTTAGCTACAATGGCCTCGTATCAGCAGCGCAGATTATTTTATCCTCCTCAAATAAACCCACCGTGCGCCTCTTCGCCCTCACATGCGAAACAAATCTGGGTCACAGCGCCCTCACTGGCCTCGGTCGGATTCTACACACCGAACATCCCGAGATCTAGGGTAGTCTGATCGACCTTGAAGACCCTTCGGTCTTCCCGCTCATGGCAATGCGCTGCGTACGTCGCGCTGATGTCATCAAAATCCAGGATGGGGTCCCACGCACCGCTTGCCTCCGCCCGGTCCGCCCCGCCCCGCCCCGCCGTCGGACCCGCTGCTCTCACATTCTCCCCAGCATCAACATATCTCATCACCGGCGGACTTGGCTGTCTGAGACTCTCCGTAGCTCAGTGGATGGTCAGTCAAGGGGCGAGACGTATCCTGCTGCTTTCTCGTCGGTCTCTGCCGCCACGCTCCACCTGGACCGCCTCGCATAAACCCGAGACCCAGTCCATCATCCAAAGTATCCTCTCTCTTGAACGCCTCGGTGCTACTGTTCACTCCCTCTCCATCGACATTGCTCATCCATCTGCAATAATCAACCTCCGCTCAGTCCTCACCATACTCAACCTCCCACCCGTCGCCGGCGTAGTCCACGCCGCTGGCCTCCTCCGTGACCAGCTCATCGAGAAAATCACTCCAGAGGCCTTCGAAGCCGTCCTCGCGCCTAAGGTTGCAGGTGCTTTGGCTCTGCATGCGGTCTTCCCTCCCAACTCCCCTGGCCTGGACTTCTTCGTCCTCTTCTCTTCTTGTGGCCAACTCTTGGGATTTCCGGGTCAAGCTTCGTACGCGAGTGGAAATTCGTTCTTGGACGCTTTGGCACGATCACGCAGAAAGGATGGTGATAATGCCATCTCGCTTCTTTGGACCTCTTGGCGGGGCATGGGTATGGGAGCTAGTTCCAATGGAGCCCTTGAGGCAGAACTGTATGCTCGTGGAATCACGGATATGACTCCGGATGAGGCGTTCCGGGCTTGGGATTCAATCTCTGCCAGTGATGGTGCCGATCATGGAGTGGTTCTTCGTGTCCGACCGCTTGAATCCATGGAGCCGCTGCCACATGCGATCCTGAGAGATATTGTAGCGAGGAAAGAGAGCGTTCCTGATGAGCTAACTGGTGAGAGGGGAGAACAGAGGAAGACGTTGACTGGCACAAAGTTGGCGGAATATTTGCGTGTCGTTGTGAAAAAGTGTGTGTCGATAGATGAGACAGTGGCGTTGCCAGAGATGGGTATGGACTCTGTCATGACGGTGAGTTTTGGGCCAACGTTGGTGTAGAAGTACCCTACGGTGCATCATCTGGTTGAATATTTGTGCCAGGTGCTTGATGAAATATAGTTCCGAGATTGTTTTGTGGAATTAATGTATGTTTTAACACTTAGTTCACTTAGTTCTCAGCCATTTATTGTAACATAGCTTTTGACATGGATATTTCAATTGCTTACATATGTATGTAGATAGTGTTGGCTGTCTGGGTTCAGCTAGATTATCGCTGCGTAACTACACTGTAGTGCATGTACTATAATCGAAGGAGAAGAAGAGCAAAATTAGATAGCCAAGGAAAATGTACCTCTTTTATAGTTGTAATAGGGGTTATTTCCGTTCGGATGGCCCTCAGCTAGTAGATACACACTATAGCAAGCATAATACAATCCAACCCTTTTATAGATCTATAGATCAATGTAGAGGAGTATGATCGGAAAATTATTGACAAAATTAATCTACTTCCCTGGCGGACAGCTAACGTAAGACGTTAGAAAAGAGAGTTGCATGGTGATACCTGTTCTCGTTTCAAGTGGAGGGCTGGAGGCTCATACTCTCACACAAAGCTAAATCATACATCTTAATGGTGGCGCGGGCCTTGCATTTTATCCAGCTTGACCAGAATTTCCGCTGCACCTGCAGCCCCATACCCACCCTTTCTCCAGCAGGTTTCGATAATATCACGGGCCCAGATTCGCTTTCCCAGGGCAGGAAGCATATCCCGGGATGGGAACCTGGCGATAGAGTTATCAGTGCCAACGTTATGATAGAGGCTGATACCGGTCTCTCTTCCAGTGACAATCTCATAGAACACGAGGCCAAGCTGGCAAAGATCCGTCCAGATGGAGCAATTGTACTCATCTACCGTATGCGCCATGACAGTGTCGATAGGCATAATACTCGACGCACCGAGGTCACAAATCGCGACGTTCAACGAACCATCCAGCAGAATGTTGCGACTGAGAATATCACTGTGGATGACGCGACGTTGGTGGAGATTGTGAAGACCGATGGTAAGCTGGCGGAGCCACCGCCTTTGAAGCTCGATGCCGGGTCGTGCTCTGTACTTTAGCCACTTTGAAAGAGTACCGCCAGACATGTATCTCATCTCGATGGTATCACCAGGAAGGTCGATACAATGGACGATGCCTTCCACTGGGGTATCGAAGTTTGGTTGAATGCGCCGCCAGACTTCTTGCTCTCGTCGGATCCTGCTGCGGTTTTCTTCTACTTTCTCCAAGGTATCATTCTTGTAGACAATTGCCATTTTGATTGCCACGTCCTCCCGTTGAACCACAAGTGCTACGTCGCCAATCTCGAGGATTGTATGAGGCCTGATGTAGTGACCCTCGTCGTCGATGGGGTAATGCAGGGCATTCATGTTGGGTAAATGAATAAAGTAGCTGCGGTTGATTATTCACCTTTCTGTGGCAGGAGGAGATATCCTGAGCAACAGTTCGCTTTTGCTGGGTAGGCCTAAGCTGGTACATGGAGTTGTTAGCGTGTTAGCTGGCATAGTTTGGTCGGAAGAAGAAGCCATACCTGTCGAGACTGTGTTGATTTGGGGATGTGTTTAAGCAAACGGCCACAGTTCTGACGCTGGCTCTTGCACGGCTGTAAGGTAAGCTCCCCGAGGAGAATAGATGAAAGGTGCAGGTTGGACAGCTGGAATTTGGCGCTGTTCGATTGATTAGACTGAAATTATGATCTCTCGGGGATGCGGGGGGGGGGGGCAAGATNTGAGGTCGGAAACCTCCGAAGGATGTTTGTTTAAAACTAAAAACGAGCGGCTTAATGGCAACGTTTTGAGTATGGATGGTCACAAAGAACTGAAAGTGATATGAAAGAAAGGGATATGAATGGAAGTGAGATGGTTGCCTTCGACAGATGAAGATTCGAAGACCAAGACCGTTGATATCTGCCTTGTTACTGCCCTCTTGCCCAGGCCAAATTCCGTTATCCTCATATTTTTCCACTTTGGGAAAGACCGGGGGTTTGGACCATCCAAGGCCCAAACCATAGTGGAAATGCAATGATCCTCCAATTGGCATATTTAGATGCCTCAGCTGGGCGAAATTTCAGTTTGAGTGAATCTGATGTCTGTCTTTTGCTCTGACAAGTATATAAACAGCAGTAGAGATTCATTTAGCCTTTGGAAAACTGAAACTTAGAAGTGATTGGTGTATAGATCGTCACGTATGTCTCCTTACTGGAGACCTTCATCGCATCATATTGCGCCCACAGATCACCTGTTCGAAACTTTGCTTTTGTGATCTCATCCTTGAAGCCATGCATGATGTTGTGAAATCTTCATAAATCATCCCTGCATAACCTTGCACATTTAGTTAGCTGAATATGCAGTCAGCCAAAGTGTACGAAGAGTATATGTGGTTCGTTTAACACAAGGAGTGCCTGGCTACAACCTGTAGCCAGTATTTATGGACATTAGACGTACGCACTCGATGGTTGATAGGCTGACTTGGATTTCATAGAGACCACTCAGAAGAATCTAAAGGCTACTCCCGAGAAGTGAGAGTACGAAGGAGAAGTAATTGCTCGAAGAAAGTAGCCCTGGGGACTTTGGGACTTTGGGACTTCGGGACCTCGGGACCTCCCGGGCTTGGCAAATAAATTAGTAAGCAATGACATGTCGATGAATAAGGACCCTGGTCTACTGTGGTACACCTTTATACCTCCTTCATGGCAATATCCATATACAAAACGATTGGTACTCTAATTTCGCTCTAAATCTAACTGCTTCTGTACATTGAACACCCATCATTTGAACTCAACTCCCACAGATTCATCACGCATTCATAATTAATCCATTTACTACTCGTTCGTGAGAACGTAGCGGTAACGAGCATCACCATTGTCCATATCAAGGATGGCCTGGTTGGCATCCTTCATTGAGCGCTCCTGAATCCAAGGCTTGACACCCTGGGCAGCAGCCAACTCCAACATCTCCCGAATCTCACCAGGGCTACCAATCAATGAGCCACCAAGCTTGAGACCCTTACCGATGAGCACGAAAGCCGGGATCTCAAGAGCACCATCCTCGGGGACACCGAGCTGAATAAAGGTGCCGTGGACGCGGAGAAGTCCACAGTACTGGACAATGGGCATCTTAGAAGAGGAGGCAGTGGAGATGATCAAGTCGAGAGAGCTAGCGTGACGGGTAGCCCAGTCCTCCTCCTCGCCGGTAGCGATGAAGTCATCCGCACCGAGCTTGAGCGCATCCTCCTTCTTATCAGACTTGCGGGAAATAGCGACGACGCGGTCAGCACCGAGCGCCTTAGCGAACAAAATCGCAAAGTGACCGAGACCACCAACGCCGACGACACCAACGGTCTTTCCGGGGCCACAGCCGTTCCGCTTAAGAGGCGAGTAGGTAGTGATACCGCCGCAGAGCATAGGCGCCGCATCGGCAGAGGAGATGGCATCGGGGATCTTAATCACGAAGTGCGAAGGAGAGCGGTTGTATGTGGAGTAACCACCGTACGACTTGCCGCCATTAGGATAGGTACCGTTGTACGTGCCGACCATCTTACTGCAGTGCTGCTCGAGACCAGCGGCACATGATTCACAGTCCCCATCCTTGTTCTGGCATGAGCCGCTCTGCGCGCCAACACCGACACGGTCACCAATTTTAATATCTCCCACAGCCTGGGATCCGACGCGGACGGCAGTTCCGACGACCTCGTGGCCGACACAGCAAGGGTAGTTGGTGGGTCCCTAGAAATGGAGCTAGTATTAGCAACGTCATTCAATCCCGAATTTCAAGAGGGATGCGACATACCCATCCACTACGTAGAGTGTGCAAATCCGAGCCACAGATACCACAGTGAGTGACCTTGATATCGATATCGGTCTCCTCCCAGGGCTTAGGCTCGAATTCCTGCCAGACCATCTTTCCCTGGGCAGCTTCGGGGCTGAGACCTACCCAGCCTTCGAACTTGTAATCAGTGGAAGCCATTATGAAAGAAAGTGTAAAAAAATGTATAAAATTGGGTTTCGATTGATTCGATGGATATGATCTACAATCTATTCCTGCAGGGTCCTCGATTCTTTAAACTACTCACGCGGAGAGATCCAGCTCCGTCTCGGAGGGTTTTCGTGCAAATCTGGATTTGTGGCGATGTGGTCATGGAGATGAAGAAAAGGTCCACTTGACCCGTTGAGTGGACTATCGCGAAGTGGATTGTCATGGAGTGGGCTGTAATCACGGCCTTAATTTATGTTATGTCCGGTGAAAGAATTTCATTTGGAGGCGAATAAACCACACTAACAACCGCTGATAGAGTAAGTAATAATTTTGATGATATCAGATAGTTGCTTTCCGGAAGTATAAACTCCCTATTGAGCTATTTCTTCCCTAGGGATGTAAGATGCTTACTTCCCAACATCACTCCAGGGCTGATATCGGACTTAAAAATGCTAAGCCCATGGTTTATGCCGGCTTATGCCCGACAAGCTCGTTGTGCATTGGTCAGGAACAATTTTGGGTTTGGAAAGGAGGTTTCAGAAAAGAATGGAAAGACATTTTGATTCGACGAGATATTTATTATAGTGGGGAATCTTCATAATTATTCATAATTATTCATAATTATCCATACTTAACCATCGTCGTCCATGAATGTCCATGATTGTCCATGATTGTCCATGCTCGTCCATCATCTATCGTCAATTTTTGTCAAGCTTTTGTCTCCCCATTATCTGAAGGAACCGCTTTTTGCCGGCGGAAATAATATTGAACAGAAAGCACAAAAGCGAGGACCCATGAGGCACCGGCAATAGAGCAGATCGCAGTGAGACCGTGCAAGTACTTCGGAGCGTCGGAAGTGCGGAAAATCTGCGAGCCAGCGATACCAGCACAGTTAGCAGCCATGATGACCAACGCCATGGCAACGCTTCGTTCCTGGGGTGTGCGGCAGTAGAATGATAGCCATCCGACATTGAGGATGCTAATATTTGATCAGAGCGGGTTATAGACGCTTGGGGGCAGTGAAGGAACTTACTGCATGCTGCAATAGGAGATATTTGCAACGGCAATAACTCCATACCGGTGCCATGGTGAAGCGTGGGGGCTACTTGTACGAAGGCAAGCGTAGGAAATCACATTCCAAGTGATCGCCAATAGCACAAAGGGTCCACGGTGTCTCGTTTTGTCGCTGTGACGTGTTAGAATCTGTTTCATTGTCATAAGAGTCATAGCAAGCACTCACGCAGCAAAAGATAACACAATCAGCCAGATCATACCACAGTAGACTGGAACCGAGGCCAAGGCGTTCGCCTTGACAGCACCGAATCCCAGTCCTTTGATCATACTAGGTGTGTATTGGGTCAACCCCGTGAAGCCAGTCATGGAGACCAAAGTCACGAAAACATGTTGCAGGATCCGTGGCTGTTTGACAGTCTGCCAGATATCAGAGCCTGAAATTTGGATATGGCCCTTGGCTTTGCGAGGGTCATCTAGCAGAACGCGATTGCGAATGATGTGCGACTCGCGCTCGGTGAAGTAGCTCCAGCGGCCGAAGGCGATCAATGGACGCCCATCTCCGGCAGATGGAGGCACGAGGAGAGTGAATACGATTGCGATGAACAGGGTGATTAAGCCCTCGACTGGAATGTTCATTAGACAAGCTCGGGCAAGTAATGTATATATTCATGATTTGCACTTACCAAGGAAGATCCATCTCCATCCCTCCATACCATGGGTGCCAT
Source organism: Penicillium expansum (assembly GCF_000769745.1). Lineage (NCBI taxonomy): Eukaryota > Fungi > Ascomycota > Eurotiomycetes > Eurotiales > Aspergillaceae > Penicillium > Penicillium expansum. Next base: position 62,869 of record NW_015971418.1, read on the forward strand.
TCAGCTGAAGGAGACCGGCGGATATCAAGCTCGATGTAGCCGATGCGAACATCTGCCCGTAGAAGAAGAGACTGGTACGAAGACTGGTCTCGTCCTTTTTGTACCAGGTGGAGAGGTAGTATAGAGCGCCTGGGGGTTGTTAGTCGATTATCCAAACATGAATATACATTTCCATACCAGGAATAAAACCACCCTCACAGAATCCCAACAAAACCCGCGTAACCAGGTACGCGGGAAACGAGTTAACAAAGGCCTGGAAGGTCGCAACCAACCCCCAAGCGAACAATTGACCCGATAACCAGACACGGGGTCCAATTCGCTGCATAATAATATTCGATGGGATCTCTGAAAGAACAATACCAGCAGAGAGCAGTTGTGATCCGATATTGATTTGGTTTGTTGTGATATTAAGGTCTTTTGTGATAGTCGATGTCAACACGGCGCTAATATTGCCACGGTCCATTTGCAAGGCAAAGAAGGCTACTGCGAGAATGGGAATAAGGATGAAGTCGATTCTAAGAGGATTGTATTAGTGATATGTGTATAGTTGATGGGTGATGAGAATTATGCGTACTTCCGTCGAACGGCAGATTCTTCGGTATCCCAGTCTTTGACAATACCATGATCAGACTCACTAGATGAGTCGATGACCTGCTCGCCTATTTTGTGTTTCTCATCGAAGAGGTCTTGGTCTGCCATCTTGCGACTCAGACCTTGAAACAATAAAAAAGTAGGAAAGAAATAAACAAAACAGCAAGTATAGACGATCAATCCTTAGATTAGCGAATTTACAGGAACACTCCTGGATGATCGCCCACTCTTATATAAATCGTAAAAGACAGCTTGAGACAAGATTGCGTAGGTCAATGGACTAAATATCAGCTAAAAAAAACCTGTAGAATGCGTATGAACGCGAATTTTTGGATGTCGCGACACAGGGAGATATGGCGCAATCACGGTGACTCTGACGGGATTCGCCGAACGTACAGTCTTTAGCTTTAGTCTCTGATACTGGGGAAATATGGAGTTTTTTTCTCGCTTTCTATTCGATAGGCACTTTCTTTGACTTTGACTTTGGCTGTTTATCCGAAAGTCTATAGCCACGTTCCCGAATGTTCATACTTCCCGTCAACCTTACGTTGCCTGATACGTACACTAAAATTAAATATTGAACAAATTTGACTATATCCGATTTGAATCACTATTTACAGTCTAAAATTAAAGTTATCTCTTTACACCCACACATCCCAAGACACGCCGTATCGACTAGTCAACGGTACTTGGGGACCCTCAGCCTCAATGATGTATCCCGCATCACACCAGTCAAACGAGACCTGAGGCTGTGCGCCATAGAAACCATCATACTTTTTATGCAGAGCATCTTTGAGAGTACTCACTGGATCTACCGGTTGAAGGACATCCCAGGGATGGACGCAACTCATACCCTGGCAAGACTTAAGGACCATCAAAAGAGCATCGAGTCGATTGATAGCCTGGGTGAAGCTGCGACCAAGAATTCGTGGCTCATTGATATTCCCATGGGATGTGGTCGGGTATAGATTATTCAGCTGGTGCGGATCGGTCTTGCAAATGAATCAGTTGTTGCTATGATAAAGAACTAAGGTACGATTTACTCACCGATAGATCGTACAGTTCATGTTCGTTGTTGCACCAGACCGAGTAGTACAAATTGTAGCCTTGTCCGAGTAAGCGCACGGATTTGTAGGTGTTGTTCGGGATCAGGGTCGAGCCTCCGGGGCCTGCCTTGGAATTAGTATCACGTATCTCATCATCACCATGACAATGTCGCCTGGACTTACCAATGCCACTATAAGCACCTTCCACAACAGCAGAGCCCCAGTATTCTACTGTAACATGTTCATGTCTCTCACCACCAAACTCGGGCGTCACAGGAATCGCTGTACCATCGAAGTCATCCCTGGCCGGAATACCCGCAAGATGGAACAGGGTTGGCGCCAAGTCCACATGAGTAGTGACAGCATCCTGCACATATCCCTTGGCAACGCCAGGTCCACGAATGAACAAGGGAACACGAATATCCTCCTCAAACCCGCAAGTCTTCCCGGGCGGCAGTCTGTGTTGGCCAATATGAAACCCATTATCCGAGGTATAGATAATATAAGTGTTATCCATCTGGCCACTCTCTTCCAGGCGAGTAACAAGCCCATCAACTAATTCATCCACACCCTGCAAGGCGCGGAGACGCGAACGATAAAAGTGATCGTTGTAGTCGACCACCGATTGGTTCTGCAGGGGGAGATCGTGAACCCAGCTGACTCCACTTGGCTGCGCAAGAAAATAGAATCAGTCAGAATGAGCCACCATAAACACGTTCATTTGAATCTAGGCTGCGCTTACCTGATCCGGATTGAAATTTGCCGTGCGAGGCACCGTGACACCCTGGAATAAATGCTCATGTCGTTCGAGGGGGATGGGCGCGGACATGTAGATCTTGCCTGAAGCAATATTGCCCGGATCGACATTGGAGTGCGGCGCGACGGGCGACACGGCCAGGAAAAAAGGCCTCTCCCCGGCCAATGCATCATTGAGGAAACCCAGTGCTTTTCCCGTGATCACGTCGATGGTATGTTCACCCTCATAGCTGACAGGTGGTTCATGATTTCGCTGGTAAGTCGAATTGAGGTAAGAATAGGTATAAGGATCGAGAAGGAAATCCGATCCATTAAATCCATTGATGTGTGGGCTGTGGTAGTTGTCCACGGTATGTGCGTTGAACATTTTGCCGGTGTAATATGTGTCATATCCTGCCCCTTGCAGCCAAAGCGGGAGGAAATCATTATTAAAGCCGCGCTCGACAAATTTGGGATATCCGCCGTAGGGTGGATGGACATCGGTTACATTTGTGTTGTGTGCCTGGCGACCGGTCCATAGACTCACACGCGACGGACAGCATAGGGCTGTTGTAACGAAATGGTTGCGGAAAAAGGTACCCTGGTCACGGATATGTTTTGAGATCAGAGGAGTGTAGGATATGGAATCGAGTTGGAGGTCTTGATCATCGGTAATCACGAAGAGGATATTTGGTTTGCGCGATTGTGTTTCGCTGTCTTTGAGTATGGATTGAACGGCTGATTGCAGGTTGGATTGGAGATTGAGGGCAGTTACCCCTTCGGCGGCGATGAGGCCGACAAGGGCATTGATTAATTTCATTGTGAGATGATTTGCAGTATTCCAAGAGAGACAAAGCTGGATGAGTATATGATTTACGAAGTACCTACGGAGTACAAAATAGGTAAATTCGAAAATGAAGCTCCCGAGATCTCGGCAAATGTGGAGTGTGAAATGTGGAGATAAGCAAATGATGCCATCGATGGCTTCAATGGCGATCCGGTGTGGGGCAGTTAAACCAAAGAGTCAAAATATCAGATATTTCACAGTCTAACCATCTGGTTTGTACAACAATGAACTGTAGGGAATATATATTGTACAACATCGGACAGTTTATTCTCACATCCAGGATTATTTCTACCCCAAATATTTATATATATTTATATATACAACAGTATACAACATCACACATATCTATGTTGTAGTTAACTAATGTGGATGGCGTGCTTCGCAACCACAATGAGCACATATCCATACAACCTGCCCCATATGGTTAGAACGTCAAGTCTCTTATGGCCAACGACATTCGACGTTGCTCATGAGCGGGGACTTCAAATATTCCGCCGCCCCAGGCTGCTGGGTTCAATCCTTGGCGGTCATATTTGGATTTAATCGCAGTAATAACGCACGCGTCGGGGAAATTGAGAGCGAGGATATCAAGTGAGGTACATAAGGCAGGGTTTGAGGGGAGTTCGGTCTGGGCCTTAGAGAGACAATCGTTGGGCGCTAGTAGGTAGGGAAGAGAACCTGCCATTATAACTACAAGCATCTCCTCGACATACACCAACAATTCACCTTGTTAGTAAAAGGCAGTTCCCTCGCTCTCCGTCTTCTTCCCCCTCCGCGAAGCTTAGCTGAGTGAACCCCTTTTGTCGTTACGCAATCTTTGCTAGCGAGAGTGGCCCATCCTACCATTTATCGTTCTTTTTACGCTCTGGGAAGCCCAGTTGAGTCTCATTTCTGTACCTCTTGTTGCTAGGGATTTGTATCTAAATACTATAGACATATCCCCTCAATCCAAGGGCCACGCAGTATTACACCATATATTGACTAGCAAAGCTCAACTATCCCTTTTTAATAGGAGGATATGTATATGAATCATAGTAGCCATCGTGAAAAGTAGGTTCTTGCTTCTCAACAAAATCGGCTGTGCGACGGCGTTTGCGTGGGGAGGAGCAACCGAAATTCGGTGTTGGAGAGGGCGATGTGGACCTTGTGGCTTTCTTGAGGAGCTCCAAGTCCGACTGGACTTGGTGTTATGTTCGTTCAACGATGAAATCAATGGCGTTCTGTAGGCACTGTATTGAATGATACGGTAGCCTGTCGGTCGGGGGTTGTTAGGTTTGATCCTTTGAGGGAAGATCTTCTAGACCCTGTCATTGTGCCTGGGATCTCGATACTATTTAGTTCGCAGACGAGAAGATAGTTTGCACCAGCTTCGCCGGCGTAAGACGAATGTGTTGCTATCATGGTGGGAGCGATCTTGTAGGAGAGAGAAAGAGCATTTGGAAGGAAAGAGTTAGGGAGGAGGAGGTCTGATATGCGCTTGGAAGGACCTCTGCTGTTCATGACCTTGTTGGCTTATTGATTTTACTCTACCACAGATTAGTACCTCGATAGTAGTAGAAGCTTCTATAAATATAGTAAATATAGAGAGGTGTACTAGTCAGCGCTACTATTATCCATGGATAATTTTAGGATATTGCTATTGTATTTGAGAGAAAACAGAATTCATTTAGACAAAGGTGAGTATTCTAACAAGCCTTCCTATTCGATTTTAAATAATATAGTTCTGCAGAGTCCTGAAAAGACGATCATCGACCTTTAGGCCGTTAAGCTGTCATAAGGAAAGCTCGCTTGGCCTTGCACTCCCCCTTCATGCATAGTCTTTTCTTCTACCCTGGAAAAATTTCCTACTTTATTGAATTTTATAATAGAATCGGAAACTTTCATTAACTAAAAGCAACCTGAGCTGGAATGTTTACCTACGATACAACACGATTAGAGCTCCGCAAACCACAAAGCCCAAAGCCTAGCCCGCCTCAACCTACTAATGGGCTGGGTTTTAGGCCCAGTCCTTAGGCTCACTAGTGGGCTATGGGCCCGGGGTAAAAGCCTGCAGGGCTTTCAATAGGGGCCTAATAGGGCCCAAACGCACTAAACAATGCAAACATTCCGAAAAATATGGCTTTTTTAATTACCCTGTGTTTAGACTATGTTTTATGCCTTTATTTCAAGGTAATATTTTGATATTTTAATTAATTCGAAATTATTCGCTTGTTAGATCTAATTATTACGTTCAAAAACGCGAGAAAACGCGTTATTTAGATAATTGATAAATTACAAAAGTTCACTTAGAAAGTAGTAGTACTCCTATACAAACCTAAAATATACATCATATCAAAATATCAAGATTAACGGTATCTCGACTTCTACCGGTTAGATTTTGTTTAAAATCAAAACATATACTTATATAGCTATTAATATTCTAATTTGCAAAGATTTAAACTCTATATAATAAGTGGAATGTTAGAATACAGCGATTACAAGATACCAGTTGAACCCCCTTAATAGGCTGTAATAGGGGCCTTGTGGGCATAGGCTGTGGGTTAGGTTAGGCTTCGAAGGTTAAGGCCACAGCCAACTGCTGGGAGGCTTTGGGCTCGGGGTTCGGGCCCATTTATGGGCTTTGCGGAGCGCTAAGCACGATGCAAAGCGAAGGAAATGCCAAGATATCTGCGAAGGCATTTGCTAAGAGTTCGGGCGTTGTTTCCTCCTTGCCCTACTCCAATCAGATCTCCCGACTAGGGTCCGATGTTACGTTATTGTTTATCATTGGATTTGGATGGATGTATGGACTTACTCAGTCCGCAGGTGGCGCCCGTGTGTTTATTTAACATCTTTCTCCAGGGACTGGAGGTCATTTCTACATATGGGGATGTGCCCCAGGTGCCGCTGCTGCTGCCTTAAACTGTGATCTACAATTTCCGGGTTAGTCCAATATTTCCAATATGCTCGGGTTTTCCCATGCATCGGTGATCGCACCACTGCTAGCTATGTTGCTATGCAGCCCTAGTGAGTCAAATATTGCGTGTGTGTTGTGAACTCCCTATCCAGTACCTGGACTTATGTTGCCAGATGCCTTCGCTGTCAACTGCAGCCCAATCTGGATCTATTACACGCTTGCCAGTTCATCTTGAAGAAAGTTCACGCCAGCATAGGGATTCTTGCCTACAATCTCACCTACCTGGATATCACGAGTCTAGTTCCGCGGAAACTATGACGCTTGGCCCCCCGAATCTCACGACACTCCATCACGCAGGGCTGCGCAATGTGACCGACCTGAATATTAACCCGATGCAGATCGACTCGCTCGATGGTTTGACTGAAAATCCGCTCAATCTGCGTCAAGCTTGGATTCGAGGTCCATTCCCGAATGTCAACCACATTGCTATTGGATTCACGTCTGCCGACCACGTCAGGATGTATGACAATCCATCTCTCGCGCTAGGAGGCTCCTCGACAATGTAAATGACCATAGAACGACTTAGCCTCAGTCGTATTACGGATTTTAAGTGTAACGCACAGCTTACGAGACTCAAGGTTGATACCATGGAGTTGTCAAACGACATTTCTATCACTCATCTAGAAATCCCGTTCGATAATCTCTGATCTCTCAAAATCCGTCAAGAATATGAGACCCATACTCTGAAATCTATCACTCTTTCCCCCAAAGCCGTGATTGGACAGGTGGCTTTGAACTCCACATTCAAAGTGCCCCAGATCTGAATTTGACTTCGATGTACGGTGTCAACGACCAAGGCAATCGCATTCAGACTTGGTACTGGCCAAAAAATATCTCGTTGATAGATATCTCCAGCGTTACTATAGGAAATGCATTTTTGTAGGTGTCGCTTCCTCGCTCGCAGTTCTGGGGTGGTAATAAAAGCTTACCTAGAAGAACAGCGATCCTTTTGTCGCCCAGCAATGGGCCCGTTGAACAGTCAATTACCTCCTTCGGTCTTGACTGACTTTGCAGTTATTCCATCATTAAACTTTACTAGTTTCAACTGCACGCTATTCGTTGAGCTCAAGCGTATGGGCTGCTTGCTAAACGATACATTGTGGTTCAATTGCCGCGATTCAAAATCGTCTACCAGCGGGCTATTCCTGCTTATTTACCAATTGCCTCGGCCTTGTGAGTGCAGTGCTAGGGATTTGGATCTGGGTGCTGTAAGCGAGTCACCTCCGACACAAGGGCAACAGAGTGTTGTGCCATACATTGACTAGCGAAACCCATATTTCCTTTTTTAACAATAAAGAATAGATTTTGATATTACTGATAGAGCCTATGATTCGTATTCACCTAATTCATAATTTAATCCAAAACAATTGCCCAAATTGCCCAACTGTTTTATTATAACCTTGGAAGATTTATCTCTTACCTAGGTAAACTTTCGAATGCAGCATTCGTTCACGTGCCTTTGGCGTGAGAACCTTTTTCTGTCTTCTCTTCCGTTCTCATCCTCTCTTGCTCATAATCCCCCTCCTACGATCTAAACCACCCCAGGTTGCAGCTATGCCGAAGTGAGGTACTCATCCTTTGATACTATTATCAGAACATTGCCGACATTTCTAGTAGCAATCAAGCCCTGGACCCCCCCCCCCCCCCCCCCCCNCCCCCCCCCCCCCAAATAAGTAACCCATGGTTCGACTGAAAACGCTCCCGAACCCTGGGCCCAAGTCGCCGTCCGGCTTCCATGGCCTGTCTCCAAAAATACTATCCCCACTATTGTGTGTCCTGTACCAACAAGAATTCAAGAGAGAAGTCACACTTTGCCAAGACATCAATTGGGATGGAGAAATATTCTACATCTCTCAGCGCGTTGCGCTCAATTCTGGCCACCCCATAAGCTGTCCAATTGCCTTCAGGCAGGTGGCTATCAATATGCTTGAACACACGACCAAGGTCAACATTGAGATTGTATAGGTTTGGCTTGATCATGTCTGTCTTCTCTCCTTTTCTTATGCCTGTGTTTTCTAACCTCGGACTCGAATTTTTAGGTAGGAGGATCGCTACACCGCATTACGCAGCCCGGGACGCTCGTTAAAAGTGCGAACCAGGGATGCCAAGGCAATGCGGGTCGCTCCTTGTATAGCTACAACTCAATGCCCAACAAGCGTGGATAGTTTTGAAATAACTTGGAAGTCCTTCATGGTTGAGTCCTAGAATGAATCAGCTCCAGTGCAGGAGCAAGGCATTGTTGTTGATTAGTGCCAGGGAGATTTGCTCGGCTCCCTGTATTGAGCTGTTGAACTAGGCGGAAAGCCAGACCTGCCAAAGCGCCATGTCTCAAACCATCATGCTAATTTCCGACGGTGAAACAGTCGTGGAGCAGGTACTGGCGCGAAGAGGCAATAAGTACTACCATAATGCTCTCACAATTTGAGCATTTTCCAGCATATCCAACCGATTGAAATCCCCCTTTACCCCCGTGAAGCTGTCGATATGCAAATCCACGCGAAATTAGGGTCAAAATCGGGCCGAGAGACTGTGGATGGAGCTATCGCACTAAAAAATAGTAAAAAAAGTGGAAAACGAATGAAAGTACAATATTACCAGAGTGGACCCTTTATAAGCCTGTAGGATGTGCGAGATCGGCAGAGAATGATCTCATGCCTCGGCCCCTCTTAGAAACCCATCTCAACATAAAAAGAAGATTCGCCAGGGGTAACAGCTCAAAATTCCACAAATCTCTCATATTCAAGAATGTCGTGAGTGCTCATGTACACCCATAGGGAAAAAAAAAAACTCACCCCCACAGTGCTCTTTTGACAACTCTTGGGCTCCGCGCCGCCCCTGGCCAGACAGCCGGGAACCACGCATCAGCATTGCTAGTGGTGAATTGGTTCTTCGCGTACATTTTGACGAGCCCTCGCGGCGCAAAGATTCGTCTAGGTCTCGATCACAATGTCAACCCGCGTGAGGACTTGACTACGTACGGCGAGGCGGCTGTACAGTCGGGAAAGATTACTCGTCAAACCCTTGATAAGCTAAAGCGCCAGACGTCGGCGCATGCCAATGTGCAGGAGGGATTTACTTTGTTTGTTGCGGCGAGTACGTGGATGTCCCTTTTTCTTCTTCAGGTTTCTGATGAACTTGGTGAAATTGTTGCACTGTACTGACCTTGCGATCCAGTCCTCATCTCCTTGTACGCCGGTCTCCCAAATGAGACTATCAATACCATCGGTATTTGGTATTCTATTTCCCGTGTTGCATACCACCTGTTCTACTGCAACATCGAAACTCGCTCTTTGAGCTTTTTGCGCTCAGCGGCTTGGTGGTCCGGAAACATCAGCTGCCTTTACGCGCTGGTACAGGCCAGCAAGAAGTTGTAGAATAGATGGAGGCAATCTTTCATTGCTCTCTAATCTCCAACGATAGATCGGCTGAACAATACAATACAATACAATTGCATGTACAATCACTGGGTCAAAGATGACAGTCGAGATAAATCTTGGAAGTCCAGGGCGGCGTGGCTAGGCGCTAGACGTCTACCAGAACTGATCAGAAGAGGAATGTGCTAAGGATATCACGAAGACAAAGTGAAGGATATGAGGGAACTGCGCGTGGAAAGGTTGTTTTTTTAACGATGAGTAGGACGCATCCTCACGGGACAACTCACTCCATCTAAGACTGGGCGTCAGCCACCTTCATAAACACAGTGTTCAACGCAAAATAAAAAGCCGAAAGGAAATGAGGTCTTGGAAGTCCTCCATGCCTGGAAAACCCACAACATCATCACCATGGGAATGTCGCATGACGAACTATTCGGCTGATTGGTGGAAGAACCCAACATTCAAGGGACAGATCAGCCCCAGACGGGGGAATGAATCCCGGCCATAACGATGAATCCCTCAGTTTCGAATGAGAACAATCCAACAACGTCCGAGCTCGCTCAAGCTCGTTCCGACATTCTCTCCACATCCCCGCTCGTTAATAACCTTGGCGAAATGCGGAGAAATGACTCCATTTACAGTCTATACACAACTGCCGCTAGCTTTCTCTATTGCCGCATTCCACAGACTCTGCCGATCCCCCAGCCTGTCATCGAATCTTTTTTACAGGCGGAGAAATCTCTTTCCTCTGCCCGTGCCGTTCCCCGGACATTGCTAATCTGGGGAAAGGTATGGCAGATATCCTGGGGTATTCTTATAAATTAGCACAGCCTGCTTAACTCTCCTACGGATCAAGTGACAGCAGCATCAATTAATTTCATTGACCTTGCTAAAATGAAGTTTCTCGCCATCAGTGCGCTCCTGCTCAGCACGGTTGGTGCTCTTGCGACAGAGCATATTATTAAAGGCGCCCAGATCATCCCAGCCAGCGATAAGACAGCATTGAAGAAGGTCGGTGCTCATGGACACCACAAGCACCACGACCGTCGGACAGTGACAATCCGGTCGTCGAAGAATGATACCGATGATGTGTCGGATGATTTCCTTTGGGGCATCAAGGCTGCCAATCATGGTGGTAGACTTCTCTTGCAGAAGGGGAAAACGTATGTTATTGGCAAGAAACTTGACCTTAGCTTCTTGGATAATATCGAGGTGCAGCTTGAGGGTGAAGTGAAAGTACATAGCCCCCAATACCGTGAGATTAAACCGCTCTGACATGACCAGTTCACCGACGATATCGACTACTGGCAAGCAAACAACTTTTACTACTCTTTCCAGAAATCGATCACTTTCTGGGTCTGGGGCGGCCAGGATATCAAGATCTTTGGAAAGGGTACTCTCAATGGCAATGGTCAGGAGTGGTACAATGCCTTTGCTGGCCTGGAAGTTCTGGTGAGCATGGTTCCAAAATAGTTGGGAGTGATCGGTGTTAATAAATAATTCAGGACCCGGACAACACCTTTTACCGTCCCATTCTATTCTTAACTGACAACGCTACCCGGGTGTCTGTCGAGGGTATCACCCAGCTCAACTCCCCCTGTTGGACCAACTTTTTCGTCCGTACCAAGGATATCTCTTTCGATGATGTCTTTATCAACGCCTTTTCCACCAACGCATCTGTAAGTCGTGCATCTGGTACATTACCAATCAAATCTAATCACCCATCCGTAGGCTTTACCCAAGAACACCGACGGATTCGACTCCTTCAACGTGGACGGTCTCAGTGTGACCAACACCCGCGTCGATATCGGCGACGACTGTTTCTCGCCCAAGCCCAACACAACCAACATTTTCGTGCAGAACCTGTGGTGCAACAATACCCACGGTGTCAGTATGGGAAGTATTGGACAGTACTCAGGTGTCGAGGACATCATTGAGAATGCCTGGATTGAGAACGTGACTCTGTTGAACGGCCAGGTAAGATGTTCCCCACAACATCTATCTTTGAGCGATTTACCCTAATCGGAATTCAAGAACGGCGTTCGTCTTAAGGCCTGGGCTGGACCAGACATCGGCTTTGGTCGCATCAACAACATCACTTACAAGGACGTTCATATCGAAAACACCGACGCCCCTATTGTGTTAGATCAGTGCTACTTCAACGTCAACGCCACCACGTGTGCCAAGTACCCGTCCTCAGTCAACTTCACCAACATTAACTTCGAGAATATCCATGGCACTTCGTCGGGCAAGAATGGTAAGGTTATCGGTGACTTGACTTGCTCGCCTAATGCTGTGTGTTCGGGGATTAAGCTCTCTGATATCGATATTACTAGCCCGGCTGGTGGTCCTCCCGTCGTGACCTGCGATGGAATTGATGGAGATATTGGTGTGGAGTGCCAGTCAAGCTCGGCCTAGATGGCGCAGTATAATATTGTGAGAGGAGAATCTAGAAATAGTCATAAATCAAAAGGACGAATCATAACCGAAGAAATATCATCAAATGTCGACTTAGGAAGTGTAGTCCGACAGGGGGTGTTAAGGTGCTATGTCCGAGGACACGGAGTAGTCATCTCCGAGATGACCTTGGAACATCCAACCAAGTGGCAACCATCAACTCCCCACTGGGATAGTCCACATCATCATCAGTAGGCTTTTCACAGGGATTGACTGCAACCGGTGGCTTATCCTGCACCGATTCTGCACTTGTTCTGCACTTATTCTGCACATGGCCATACAGAGCTCTCACCGGCCCAAACATGAACAGCCAGTCAGCCAAACAGCGAATGTGGAGAGCTAAGACTCGGCAGCTCCATCTAAGCCTCCCAGCCAATGAAAATGGAATCAAGCTTCGTCAACTCTCTTCCCCGAGAGAAAATAGATGTTGATATCCAACCGAGCCGATGTTCCCTCAAAATAATAACAAAGGAAATTGAAAATCAAGCGGTCATACTCTATGATAACTTGTCATGACGAGGATAATTCCCCTGATACTAGGCTACTCTCTCTCTCTCTCTCCACACCCCACATTCTCCCACAATCTAGATGGTAAGCCGGCTGAGACTATATCCGCCCCCTGTCTTTGACCAGATGTATGGAGCCTTGCTGGGAATGGCCCAGGATTTAGTTTCCCAGTATCCTGCTTGCAACTTTCTCCAATCCGGGGGAGCTGCATCCACAATCTCATCCGTTGCCCCCACCCCCAGATCCCCAGAAAGGCGGAGTACGGGGAAAGGACGGATTTGACAAGGTCTCTGCTATAAGAACGCCGACGCATACACGGGACTTCTACCCCCCCCCCCCCCCCCCCCNTATTCTCTTCGTCTGTGCTACTATCTCCCCACAGATCATAGCATTCATATTCAACATGGAGAAGATGGACGGCCAACATCAGCACATTGAAGGTGCAAAGGCTAATGCACAAGGAATGGAGTCTGGAAAGCAATGTGATTTTTACGTCGAAGATCAAGTCGCCCATCTATCTGAGGAACATCGCCAATATATTCTTGCGAAGCATGGAACACTTGATCTGGAGCCTATCCCTGACATGACCGATGCCGATCCATACAATTGGCCGCGATGGAGGGTGAGAGACCACAACTTCTATCATCAATTCACACTTAGATACTGTTTCTAATGTAGCTTGTTGATAGAAAAATTTGAACTTAACACTTGTTGCCTTCCACGCCATGATGGCTACATTCACTGCCTCGTCGATACAGTCTGCATTCGAAAATATCTCCGAAGACCTCGACGTCAGTATGCAGCGAACCAGCTACCTCGTCTCTCTCTTTATCGCTATACTAGGCGGCGCACCTCTCTTCTGGCGCCCGCTGTGCAATCGCTATGGTCGCCGCCCCATCTTCTTGATCTCGTTGATCTGCAGCTTGGTTGGGAATATCGGCTGTGCGAAAAGTCCTTCCTATGCAACTATGGGTCTCTCCCGTGCTATTACTGCGTTTTTTATCAGCCCCGCAGCTGCTATCGGTAGCGCCGTTGTTGCGGAGACTTTCTTCCGGAAAGATCGGGCTCGCTGTATGGGTGTGTGGACACTGATGGTTACTCTGGGTGTTCCTGCTGCTCCGTTTATCTTTGGATTCGTTGCTTTGCGGGTGGGTTATCGCTGGATTTACTATATTCTTGCAATTGTAAGACTTTCTTAACACCAACCTCTGGCAGATATACCCGTCTAACTATTGGCTTTGAACAGGTCAACGCAATCCAATTTGTCCTCTACTTTTTCTTCGGATCGGAATCCCTCTATATCCGTAGCAACGTCCCCTCGAACAACGCTATCGCCGCCAGGCAGAGCCTATTCGGATTCAATCGCATTGACCCTACATCGCTGAAACTCTGGGACTTCTTCCAGCCCCTGAGCTATGTGACGAAACCATGCGTGATCATCCCAGCCGTCGCCTACGCAATGATCTTCCTCTGGGGCAGTATCGCGCTCACAATCGAGATCTCCCAGATCTACCCTGCCAAATTCGGCTTGAACACCCAGCAGGTCGGTCTGCAATTCCTCGGTATTATTGTCGGATCTGTCATTGGTGAACAGATCGGCGGGTTTATCTCCGATCGCTGGATGCTTATGCGTCAGAAGCGCACTGGAGAACCATCCCCGCCGGAATACCGTCTTTGGTTGAGTTATATCGGCCATGCTTTGACGATTTGTGGTATTGTGGTGTTTGCTATTGAGATCCGGAATTCTGGCGGTGCATGGAATATCGCTCCCGTTATTGGTGCTGCTATCGCCGCTGGTGGTAATCAGATCGTTACTACGGTTGATATTACTTATGCGGTCGATTGTTACCGTGAAGATGCTGCCAGTGTGGGTGTTTTTATTACCTTTGTTCGGCAAATTTGGGGGTTCATTGGTCCTTTCTGGTTCCCTGAGATGTTCGAGGTGGTTGGTTGGGCCGGTGGTGCTGGCATTGCCGTTGCTCTCATGGTTGGTTTCAGCGTTATTCCGACTATCTTGGTGCAGTGGCGAGGAGCTGGCTGGCGTTGATTGACATGGCCGAAGACATATGATTTTCTCTTTTTATCAACTAAACAAGAGAATGCAGATGTTTACACAGTAGAAGATGGCGGTGCTGCTTACGCTTCAATCTATTTAATTGTTTTGTAGTATGCTGTACTTCGAATTTTTTCGCACAGTAGTGAATCAAATTGACACTACTGTGCATTACGATATTGATGTAATTCTTCTACTTAGATTAAGTATATTATACGTAGAGTCTAAGGTTCCCTGCTGGTATCGGCATAGAAGCCCTCCTATACCCGTGAGTAGCCTGGCAATGACTGCTAATCCGTTACATGATACTTCTCACTTGCTTCGGGGCTAAGTCGGGGATGGTTCACAAGCATCACATCTTCACTATCAAACACGATCAATAAAAGCTTAGAAGCCGTCACAATAAATCCAATACACATAAAACAATAAATCATAAATCATTAAACATCAAACATCAAACATCAAATATCAAATATCAAATATCAAGATCTACCACCCATCAACCCTCCGGATCCTCAAATGCGTCCCCTCGACCGGCTTAATGGTAACAGCCCCGGCAACATGAATCACCTGCTTCGGGTCTTGCATCTCAAACAAAAACCGTCCAACAACACCAGCAATCGCACATCGCAACTCCGCACGCGCAAAGTCCTTCCCAATACATGATCTCTGCCCATGCAGGAATGTAATCTGCGCAAAATTTGTCGATGCCCCGCCACTATTGTTCGGAATACAGTGTCCATTCTTGTCTGTGTCGAGCTGGAGTGAGTGTTCCAATGCAATTGCATTTCTCTAGCCAGCTTGTATACCTTAGTTGGGCGACTAACTGGCTAACTCCTCACAGCACGAAACCACCGCCAGCGCGTTAACCTGGGCCTGTACCGCCTCGCCATCCACTGCGGCAGTGCAAAGTTCATCACCAGGAACGCCATCTTCTCCCTAGTCGGTTCGAGGGTCTTCGCGAAGCTGTCTGCCACCTTGTTTGGCTTGTTGTGCAGCGAGCCAAAGTCAAGTCCCATTGCTATTGATCTTCTGAAGTCGCTCCATCCATCGGATTGGCCTTGATTTATTTCTCCGATTCATTTAATAACTGTCCTGTCTTGCTCCACATAAGCGAATACATTGAGCGAATATTCTTGATGTTGAACGCAGGTGTGAGTGCTTTCCGCTGCTTCTTATGTGCCGTACCTTCCGAGGTAATCATCCCGAAGCCAATGATTCGGGGTAGTAAGCTACGCATCCGCCATGGCTTCTCGAAGTCGTATGTGTTCGTGCTCATGACATCCAATAGGGCTTGGTGGTTCGCTGAGACTACGTAGCTTTGATTGAACGTGTCACGCATGTGGATGAGGCCTTCATTTGGGACGGTCTTCATCCAGTTGAGAGGTTTCGTTCCTCGTGGTGAGTCGAAGATGAGTTCTGTATGCGAACCCTGTACTCATATGAAGTTAAAATTTGGTGTATACTTTCGTTTTGCCTTGTTGCTCCTATCTGGACTTTCGGTAGATGCCGCAACGGGCTTAGTAGGAACGGCCATATTATTATGCCGTATAGGGCTTTCAGGAGGATGTTCACTACCAGTGCGATGAGACTAATTCTTTAGAAGGTCTTGTCGGTGAGGACAGTGCGCTGGAGGAAATACGCCTCGGCAAGGATGAATGTGCCCACTGCTAGTATACTATCGCCAAGCGCCATATTCTTTTGAATCAACTTAAAAGACAAAAGCCTCGGATTCAGGAGTTGAAGTTCATATCATTTCATTTTCCCATCGGATATGCCCCACAGGGATCGGCACTCCTGTTGGAGTGACCAATGCGAGACCTCGGCTCTGTGAACTACCATTATTTAGATCCGCATGGTAGTATTTCATGATTGTGTAGAGCTCTGAGGCGCATGTGCTCTATGTCAGTACGGGGTAGTGTATACTGTTCCGGAATGTCCATGTGGCTTAGACCAGTCGTTCATAGGATGGACTAGTTAGGGCTGGGGTAATGCGGGGATGCCAAGAGACATGTGAACAGAGACAAAGACAAGATATTCAACGAATTCAACTATTCTCAATGAGCATGCCATAACTGTCGATCTTTCGTCGATCCCTGTGGGGAATATTCTCTCGCATTGATTTCCTTTGTTAGTGAGAGCCCCAAAAATGTGAAGCCTCGGTTGGGAGAAAGTGCCCAAAATATCCCATATCTCCTAAATGTCATTCATAGCTTGAATCCAATTATTATCCTTAATATAATCCGATAATCACATTTTTACCCTCCGATATCAAACCTCACATCCTCACTTCATCCATATTGCCCCACACAGCAACAATGTCTACCCTCAACCTCGTCATCCAATACACTCAAGCAGCTCTATTTCGCCTCCCAGGACCCACTCAACAATTCCTTCGCAACCCAACAGCCCAGAAGGCCATTGGCGTCCTCACCGCCCTCGTCTTCCTCCGCGCGACAAACCGCTTCTTTTCAAAACGCACCCTGCAAAACTGGACCACCAACCAACCATGGATCCCAGCCCGCGAGCTTATCCTGTTAACTGGCGGGTGCAGCGGAATTGGCAAGCAGGTTATGGAAGACCTAGCGCGTACAGGCGTACGCGTCATCATTCTCGATATTAATGAGCCGAATTTCGAACCACCCACCAATGTCACCTTCTACAAGGCGAACATCACTTCCTCGGCTGATATCACCCAAGTCGCGAGCACGATCCGTGAGAATCACGGCGAGCCCACGGTCTTGATTAACAACGCTGGCGTTGGACATGATGGGACGATTCTCAATGAGCCTGAGGAGAAAATTCGCCAGACCTTCGAGGTTAATACCCTCTCTCATTTCCTTATGGTCAAGGAGTTCTTGCCGGCTATGGTCAAGGCGAATCATGGTCATGTTATTACTATTGCTAGTATGGCCAGCTTTGTAGCTCTCGGTGAGATGGTGGATTATTGTTGCTCCAAGGCCAGTGCGCTTGCGTTCCATGAGGGATTGCGTCAGGAGTTGAAGTACTGGTATAATGCGCCCAATGTGCGCACTAGGTCGGTTACCCTCGAGATTTTGTATCTATGAGTTTATGCTAACTTGCTACTTTAGTATCATCCACCCCATGTGGGTGCGTACGCCCATGATCAAAATGCTCACGGATAACGAGGCGCATTTCAGTCAGCCTATCATGACCCCCCAGGTCGTGTCTGGGGCTATCTGTAAGCAGATATTGACTCAGACCAGTGGCCAGGTTATCCTACCCACTAGTCAGTCGGTGGCTAGCTTGGTACGTGCCATGCCCACCTGGATGCAGGAGGGTGTGCGCACTTTGGCATCGGGTGCGTTGAAGAAGATGCGCATTGCGCAGCAGGCAGAAGAAAAGGCCCATGCGCAGTAGATATTTTGTTTCAGAAATTATAGGCGACTCGATTAAGTTGTACAGATTTTGGATTTGGTATGCGGGATCAATGTACTTACTATTGATACTGTTCAAAATCGAAGAAATATCACATGCTGGTCCATGGAGTTATAATGTTTTCCCCAAGCAATAGATGTGTATTTCTTTTCACTTTGAGTAATTGAACAGTTCGTAAACAACATTGTACTTATTTATGGATTGCGCTGTATTTATCGTTCTAGGTGACATTCAGGGCCTTTAGGCTGGATACCGATGACACTCTAGCCATGTCTTCAATTTGTACTCAATCCATGTATGTACAGAATGTACAGCGTTACTATATACAATCACACCATCAACTCGGCCAAAACAGCCTCGACCTTCTTCCCTTGCTCGGTCTTTGTAACATCCCCCAACTCCAAATGATAAATCGGCGCAACGTGACACTCACGATGCCCAACAAACAACTCCACATTCTCAAAGCCCTCCTTAAACTTCGCCGCCAAGTCTTGAATCAGAGGCAACATAATCTCATTCCCGCCCGCGGTGATCAACACCGAGTTTACGGGGAACGTCGCGAACCAATCTGCCGGCGCAGTCGATAAATCAGTGTAATAGTCCCGCTTGCCAGCGCCAACATAGGCTGTCGCCCATGGTCCTGCAACTGCCTCTGTGATGATATCGCCGCCATCGTATATCTCCATGCCCGGGAATTCTTTCTCAAGAAGTGTCCACGGAGCGATCATCACTGCGCCGCCGAGGTTACTGTCCAATGGTAGGGCATCAATCTCTGCGTGTGGGTGGGCTAGGTGAGAGAGAACCCCACCAACCAGGTTCCCGCCCGCGGAGTCGCCGCCCAGGAACACCGTGGACGGGTCGCGGTTTGGCTGTGAGAGAATGTATCGGAGACAATTCACAGCCTGTCGGAGTTGAGTTGGGTAGATTGCGATTGGCGCCAATGTGTAGGTCAGACTGAAGACCGCCACGCTTTTGCCTGAAGCTTTGAGGTCGCGCAGGAGCTGCGCGTAGAATTTGAAATAGCCCATATTGGCAGGGAGTCCGAAGCCACCTCCTGAATGATGTGATTAGTTGAATGAGTCTTGCTTTGTGTTGGCTGGGTACATACCGTGAAACCAGACTATCACGTTTTCAGCGTTACGATCACCTACCCAGTGGCCCAATGCTCCATCTCCCAATTCCACGGACTCGGGCAGTCCGCCGGTCTTCTTGGAGTATTGCTCGTAGACCTTGTGGGATGGAGGTAAGATGTATTGCATCTGACTCGCAGTCAGCCGCGAGGTCGTTTTGCGAAACAGCGCATATCCCAAATGCAGGGACAAAGTCTTGGCTTGGCGTTCAGTCCGCCGAAGGCCGGTCAGGAGGGCATAGATGTAGGCGATCACGATAGAGGCCACAGCTGGGAAAAAGTCCAGTTTCTCTTTTAATGAGAGGTTCACTTTGATTATTTTGGTGAGAGACATGATTGGACTTTTTATGTCTGTTCATAGCTGTGAGGCACATAAGTACTCCGTACAACATATATTACTCGGACTAGTGAGAGTGGCCTATGTCGATCCTTCGCAAGGCTATCCCGTTTAGGAAGGTGCCGAGGTTTGGGG
Organism: Penicillium expansum; assembly: GCF_000769745.1. Lineage (NCBI taxonomy): Eukaryota > Fungi > Ascomycota > Eurotiomycetes > Eurotiales > Aspergillaceae > Penicillium > Penicillium expansum. The sequence continues at coordinate 82,435 of NW_015971418.1, forward strand.
AAATCCCTCGGCCAGCATGTCATTGACGATAAACTATATCTCTTCTCTGTACGGAGTATGTTTAGATCTAACTAGGTAGGGATAGATCAGTATATCAGTATCTGAATTCGTTTTTTTATCTATATCTCTATAGATCTTATATTTCACCAACCGGATCAGTCGAAGAACGATCTGTGTAACTCCTAAGGTCAGTTTTATGTACTAATTTCTTCCAACAACATATATCATCCAACATCGATACTCGTACTAATATCAATCTCCTGAATCTCCCCGATCTCCCCGTGCAGAGTTTAAGGTTCTGTGTGCTGTTTACCCCAAATCGACTTTGTCGATCTGCCGATCAAAGGAGTCGTGAAACCGAGGTATGTGAACTATCTTTTTTAAATAACCTCAATGTTTTTCACTGCTTACTGGTTTCATTGATCACTTTCATTCATCATGAACGGAATCAATGGAGTAAACGAAACTAAACATTTTGATATCATCATCGTCGGCGCAGGTATCTCCGGTATCAATGCCGCCTACCGTGTCCAAGACCAACTCCCCGGTTACAGCTACACCATCTTGGAAGCTCGCACCGATCTAGGTGGCACCTGGGATCTCTTCAAATATCCTGGTATCCGTTCTGACTCCGACCTTTTCACCTTCGGCTTCCAATTCAACCCCTGGTCCCGCGATAACCCCATCGCCGAGGGCTCTGCCATCAAGGAGTACGTGCGCGACACAGCGACTAAATACGGCATCGACAAACACATCCTCTACAACCATTGTCTGTCATTGGCAGACTGGTCCTCCGATGAAAACACCTGGTCCCTCGCCGTTGACCACAATGACTCCCAACACACCTACACCGCCCGCTACGTTATATTTGGTACGGGCTACTACAATTACAAGGACCCCCTGAAAGCCGACATCCCTGGCCTGGACGCCTTCCAGGGCCAGATTATCCACCCGCAATTCTGGCCCGAGGGCTTCCAGTACAAGGACAAGAAGATCGTTATCATCGGCTCCGGCGCGACCGCCATCACTCTCCTCCCCAATCTCGCCGACCATGCCGCCCGTGTCACAATGCTCCAGCGCAGCCCAACCTACATCCTCTCTGTCCCAAACCGCTCAAGCAGCCGCTGGCTCTCCTATATCCTCCCCAATGACCTGTATCGCAGGGTACAACGTATGATCAGTATCTACACCACGCGAATCTTTTTTCTCTTCTGCCAGCGCTTTCCGAATTTCGCGCGCTGGCTGCTCAAATTGAATGTCCGCAAGCAATTGCCCGGCCATATCCCCTACGACCCACATTTTAACCCCAAATACAACCCCTGGGAGCAGCGGTTATGTGTTTGTCCCGATGGAGATCTATTCCGCAGTCTCCGGCAGGGCAAGGCGGATGTCAAAACGGATACTATTCGCGAAGTTACGAAGAATGGAATTATTTTGAGTTCCGGGGAGCAGCTCGATGCAGATATTATTATTACTGCAACTGGCTTGCGATTGCAGATTGCAGGTGGCTCGGCGCTGTCTGTGGATGGGAAGAAGATTGATGTGGGTGATAAGTATCTGTGGAATGGAATCATGCTCCAGGATCTGCCCAATGCGGCTTTCGTTATCGGGTATACTAATGCCTCGTGGAGTCTTGGTTCGGATGCTACGGCCCAGTTTGTCTGTCGTTTACTCAAGGAACTTGAGTCGCGGAAGTTGGTCGCTGCTGTTCCCCGCCTGAGGGAGAAGGAGGCTGTTACGCTTCAGGATCGTCCTCTCTTGAACCTCAAGTCTACTTATGTATCGCTCGCTGAGCGTGTCTTGCCCAAAGCTGCTGACCGTGGTCCGTGGCAGCCGCGTGACCACTACTTGAAGGACTTAAAGTTTGCTCATCATGGTGATATAGACACCGGACTCGAGTTTGTGCAAGGGCCGAATCTGCGTCTGCGCCCTAAGACCTCGTGATTGATGCAAGTTTATGATACGATACCGCCCTAACTATTATTTGGGGTTGTCTAATTCGGTGTAAATATGGCGTTTCAGGAGACCTAGTGACAATATATATATTCATTCATCTTTACAGCTGTGAAATCTCCCTCGTCTCCGTTGCCGTGCATGCTGCCAGCGAGGTAATCAATAGCAAGACTCTGGCGCGGCGTCACCCTTACCCGGGAATTCTGATCACGATGATGCATCTGATGCCTTCGCACAGCGGCTCATATTCCCAAAATACCATCCATGATTAGGATTCGGCCACCTCAAATCCCGAGCCGAGCCAGCATTCCCCGCCTTGCTATTGATTCCTCCAATATACTCCACACCATCAGTGGTGACCTGCACTCCAGTCTCCTGAGTAATCCAGTATTCAGGGGAAGGCTGGCTCCAATCCAAGAACGGTAAGTTGAGCGGTACTTTCGGGATGGGGTCTGTAGTATGCGTGGCTCGGTAGATGCTGTTCGGCGCTTGTTGGTTGGTGATGAACTCGGCCAGCTTCATGTTTCCTGGTTTCGGGCCTCCGAATGTCCACTAGTGATTTTATACGTTAGCTAGCATATCTACTGGCGGTTTCTTGTCTTGTAACTTGACTTACAATGTCCAGAGTGAACCCTTGTGTTCGAAGAACAGTCCCTGCTAGCGCTGCAATACCACCACCCAGACTGTGTCCTACAACACTCAGCCTATAGCCCGGATAAGCGGTGGTTGCATCGCGAAGCTGGGTCGTCGCCTGGCTGGCTACATCACTCCAGTAAATCCAGAACCCATGGTGGGCTTTACACCCGGTGCACACGTCGTCAATCGGGGTGAGAACGATATCGAGATCTGTTTTGCCGTCGCTTTCCGATACAGTTCCACGGAATGTTAAGACGATCAGTTGCCGTGTATGGTCTAGCGCGATGTAGCCTGTCGGGCCGTGATCGCTGTGGAATGTGTTGATCACCGTCGTGTTGTCAGCTGCTACAAGTTCACAGGTGCCGTAGTCACAAGTCAAACTTTGACCCGTGTTGTTGATGTTTTGGTCACAGGCCGATAGACTAGCAAATTGGGAGAACAGAGTAAATCGTTCTAGTAGCTCGCTTGAGATTGCTGGTAGATTTTCATCGTTAGATTGGACACTGCGCTTTGTTATATGTGAAACTTACCCCGGCGAGCTAGTTGGACAGGAGTTGCAATTGTTGTCAGGCTGAGTGATAGTACTGCCAGCACACGACATATCATTGACCCAACCATGTTGGATGGGCGTGATGTATACCGTGTTGAATGTACAGATAGAAGATCTGTGCAACAAGTATTGGAGTGGGTAATCTTGCAAAGATGAAAGCGCCTAATCTCTTCATCTCTGGAAGATGTCGATATATTTATAGGTCTTCTTTCCCAACCCTGTTAGTGGCTATGGAATGCTAGTTCCGAGCAAAGTGGGGTAATGGCTATACCTATGTTGTAGTGCTCAATCCCACGATGCACCGTGATCACTGTATATCCGACAGCTGAGTATATCGGCAGCGCTAGCCTTGCATCCGGAGGATAACTTGACTTTAGGGCCGAAAAAGACCAATTGGGGATATTGAAACGGGCGCTATTTTATAGTATCATATATTATTTCACACGTGTGTTGTACTCCTCTTGAACCGAACCATCCGAGGACAACGGGAGAAGTTGCCCTGTATCCTCATCAGATAATATCTAAGCCTAAGAAACCCTTTACTTCCCGATTTAGTGCTCGCCTCTTGCCACTATTTGATCACTCGCCATTATATCTTCGTGATAAAATGCATGATCCGAATAGTGGTGTTCTTCAGCCGGCATGTTGCATATTTGTTGCTACCAATAGCACTACCACATGTGGGTTTGAAGTGGGTAATTCCTTCAGGCCGAGCCCTTGGCATGGCAGGGATTATTCTCCGATGGGTTAAGATTTACATCTAAGTCTCTCATGACGAGTATTGATCATCGTAAGGCCGAGATTACATGTCTCACCGTGGTGCCGCCCGCAGATTGTACAATAATGCGTGCGCACCGGATAGATCATCGGTGATCGTTTCAGCTGAACATTCACCTTGGATCTCAATACTACATACTTCGTAAATTCACAAATGCCTGAATATTTGCCTGGTGGACTCTCGCCGCTGATGCAAGGTCGATCCACCCGACGGTCTCCGGCATGACAGAGATAAACCCTTCCCGCGTGTAGACCACTGGGGCATCGAAGACAAGGAATTGCGCCTTCGAGGGTCTCAATGGCTACACCATACTGCGTAGTTAATATTTACATACCCGAGCCGAGCTGAGCCTTTTAATTATCTAACAAATTGCAGTGGATCCCCATAACTATTTGACGCAAGCTTATGCTAGTTCAACAGCACTCTATTGCTTGTGATCTTCCCCCACTCGTCCATACGACCGCCACAGATGCATCAAATGGATATTAGAACACCAAGAAGTGGAAGGACACTGAACTGTATGCTGACATTCTCGCGTTGTGTCCAGAAGGGTACGGATACACCCTCAATGATGCCCCCATCCATAAAGGCCTCAAGGCGATTGAGCGCTGTTTATGGAATATTGAAAAGAACAAGAGAATCATAGCCTATGTTTAAATTCCAAGTCTGCTTTACACTAATTAAGCTGTCATTTCTCAGCTTGTTTCTCAGCTTTTTCATCGTTAATTCGATTATTAATTCTATCACTAACATGGCCTCTTCATAACTAGAGGATACAAGCGGCGGCAGCTCAGGCAAGCCATGGCAAAGAAAGTCCGCTAACTGTAGTGTAGTGATATGTACGGAGTACTCCGTATGCATCACGCATACCTACCGTAGGTAGTTGCAGTAGATGGACAGTGATTCACGTACTCCGTATGTCACCTTGAAATGAGCTAACGGAAGTAACCTCACCAGATAGTCTATTGGCCTAAATATCAGATATCACATTGACCCAGAAAATACACAGTCATGTTGTTCCGTAAAATCTACACCTTTAGAAGAAAATCATAATGGAAAGTAAAAGGACCCTTTACCCTCATGATACCCTCCCTACCCTCATCAAGGACCCCTTGCACTTTTATGCCGTACACCCTTGATCTGGCTGAACAATGTTAGCAAATTGTAGTACACAGCATGTGTGACTTCTACGACGTATATTTCTTGGCGCAGATCTTGTCAATCCATCTCCAGGACATGCAGCCTTGTCTTGGCCCCGTGTGACGAGCCAATACCATCTAAATCTGTATTCAACCATCGAATACGCTCCCCCAATTGGACGCAATTACCAATGTTACTGAATCATGCGTGGATAATCTCATATCTCCATGGATGAATGTGGTATTCTATAAGCCCGTGGTCCATTCTATGTAGTTGCTATATCTAATGACAAGGTAGCATGAATGTGAATGATTGCTTTTTTTTGCTATTTTCAGCTGAGGGGGAGGTCCTCAAGTCACTTAGTCTTGCAGTGCAGCGGTGATACGAGATTCTTGAGAAATCACCCTCTCAGATAAGCGGCCATTCCCCTGCAAAGTTCCCCTTTTCGTCTTGCTCTATACAACTGCAGTGAACGCTTATCCATCTACCTGGTTGCTCAGACTGCGAAATTTCATGTCGCTTTGATTTAAAAAGAGGCAAGTTATGACTTACTATTGTCATTATCTGGGCCTTTTCTCTATATTTTGATCAAGGCTAGCTCTTGTCACGATATGTAACCATGTTAAAATGAACAACGCCCGTGCTATTTAGACTTACATCTCGGAATTTCCTGAAGCGCCTATCGTAGTAGGGGACATGGTCCTTCCCTACGTATATACCTGACCTATCCTTTCTTGATTTCACGAAATTGTTATGTAAGAATTGTTTTAAGTATTGATGTACAGAGGTTACAAGTAGCAGATAGTTACAGATTGACAATACACACTTCTACATCTCTCTGAATTCACTACTTGGATGGCAGTCTTAGTCCCTTTTTGTATCCCCTGGTTGGTACGATGCGAACTTACGAGTGGTGAATCAATGTGTATGAGACTTGTTTCTTTTAAGAGGATATACGCGACGTCTGCAAATTCTTGGGCGGTTAGTCTCTCCGAGCTGCCTGATTAAGAATAATTCTTCACTGGACAATGTAAATGAGTGGTAAATAAAAAGAACTAATTCTGATTTCAATGCAAAATATTAATACCAACATTCCAGACAAGACCAAACCAACGATTAATCTCTTGCAACAGGGTGAAAACAGGAATGAAAGTAATTTAGCTTTCGGGAAAGATTTAAGGTTAAACCACAGCGGGGAAACTGCCCAGGTGAGTTTCGTCAATCCAACTGTGGCGTAGTGCCTCATGTACCGGGATGATGTAACTTGATGACACCACTTGATATTTCATGACCCAAGTAGCCACAAGACACTGCCATAGCTAGTCATTTTCTCATGTACCTTTATCAAATCACTTTGCACTACTAAATATCCCTCTATCTCCTATATATTTCTCTACTATCTTGATGCCCCCCAAAGGCAAATACAGTAACCCCAAACTCCGCGATGAAATCAAAAAGGAAGTCCACGACAGCGACAAGGGCGGGAAACCTGGTCAATGGTCTGCACGAAAGGTACCCAGCACCATCGCTCTTATTTCAATCCCTTGGTATCATCTATTGTGGATTCTGATACTTGTGCAGGCTCAAATGATGGCATCCGAATACAAAAGGCGCGGCGGTGGCTACAACACCACAAAGGAAGAAGGCCAGACGGAATCTCAGAAACACCTCGATACCTGGACAAACGAGGAATGGCAAACGAAGGAGGGATCTGGCACGGCGCGACAGGATGATGACTCGCGTAAGCGGTACCTGCCCAAGAAAGCGTGGGAGAAGTTGAACGAAGAGGAAAAGGAGCAGACGGAGGAGAATAAAATTGATGAGTCGCGGGGTGGGAAGCAGTTTGTTAGCAATACCACAGAGGCGAAGGAAGCTAGGCGGTGGGCTAGTTCTGATAATGGGGATGAAGGTCAGAAGGTTGAGGGAGATTCAGGGAAAATTCAATGGAATAAGGAGGCTGGTAAACAACGGACGAAGAAGAATGAAGAGGAGAAAACGGACGACAAGCAGAATGACGACAAGCAGAATGACGACAAGCAGAATGACGACAAGCAGAATGACGACAAGCAGAATGACGACAAGCAGAATGACGACAAGCAGAATGACGACAAGCAGAATGACGACAAGCAGAATGACGACAAGCAGAATGACGACAAGCAGAATGACGACAAGCAGAATGACGACAAGCAGAATGACGACAAGCAGAATGACGACAAGCAGAATGACGACAAGCAGAATGACGACAAGCAGAATGACGACAAGCAGAATGACGACAAGCAGAATGACGACAAGCAGAATGACGACAAGCAGAATGACGACAAGCAGAATGACGACAAGCAGAATGACGACAAGCAGAATGACGACAAGCAGAATGACGACAAGCAGAATGACGACAAGCAGAATGACGACAAGCAGAATGACGACAAGCAGAATGACGACAAGCAAAATGACGACAAGCAAAATGACGACAAGCAAAATGACGACAAGCAAGACGATGACAACAAAGGAGGTGCAGGAACGAAACGCAGTGCAAAGCAGGATGAAGGACCAAAAAAGAAACAGAAGGACAGCGCGAGGATGTCAAGTCTGCGGCAGAGAAAGTGATTTTGCTTCATTTGGGGGTCTGTGGAGACCAGCGAATGTCTACACCGCCCATAAAAAGAAGCATAAGATCATTCAAAAACAGTAAAACGGCAATATGATAGAGAAGCCATCAAATTACGAAGGGGGAGATCTGAGCTCATGGGACTGACTGCCTTGGGTATAGTCTTATAGAAGAGTTAGGAAACCGTCAACCACACAACAGTACAAACTCTACGAAAGAACAAATTTGATTAAATGAATTATCATTTCATTGGGTATCCATGGTATTAAAACTATACTTATTTATGTTCAGCTTTAGCCAATCATGGCAGGATTGAACCATCCATATATACCATTACTTCATCCTGACATAACATCTCTCATTCGATACAGAATAACATCATTTCTCTACTTCCGCTCCTCATCCACAGCGGTATGGGGAGTGTATTGGCTGTCTGGCAGCATGTTCATGGCGTCCTCCTGGGCATCCAACTTGTAATTGGTGGCCCAGAATCCAACACCGCCAAGGAAGGCGAGTATAGCAACCACAGTGTAGTTCCAAGTCAAGAGAGGATCATCAGCAAGACCAATGAAAGCCTGACCAAGGGCAGACGAGAAGGCGTTCATCAGAAGAGACACAGCCTGCACGAGAGATCGCATGTTCTTCGGGGCCTTGGTGTAGGCATACTCAAGGGAAGTGATGGATGCAAGGATCTCGGAAATACCACCCATGATGTAGGTTAGGGCCTGGATCCAAACGGAGATGTTGGTGTGCTCGTGCTTCACCTCCAGACAGTAGTTGGCCTGGTTACCGCAAGGTCCCAACTTGTAGATGTAGTGTTGGGTGACCGCAGCAACAACCATGCTGAGGGCGGCCACAATGAAACCGGCCGTAATACGCTTCAGGGGAGTGAAGTGAAGACCCATCTTACGAATACCAGGGTAAACGAGATGATCGAAGATGGGGATGAAGATGATCAGTGCAATGGGGTTGAGGTTGTTGATGATGTCGTTGGGGACACCTCCAAGTTTCATGGTGGCCGCTTGAGATGTCAGGTTGTTCAACATCTGGTTGTAGGCGAGCCCTAGAGATGATCAGCATGTGCGAATGTAGCAGGGAGGAACTTTTCACGTACAGTAAAGGGGGTACCACAAGAACACTCTGCAGGCGAGCAGTCCGCGGCGAACTTCATCAACCCATGCATCATCGAAGTCCATCCACGCGGGCTTGTTGGCTCCGAGCTGGCTGGGCTTGGCAGCAGCCCAGATATCGGTACCGGAGGTCTTGAACCTAAAAATGAAGGTTAGGAGGGATAACACTGGGAATTTACAGGATGTAACTTACCATCGCACGGGGTTCAGTGTCCAGTGGCCCTTCATTGCTAACATCGACACTTTGAAAGCTTTGGGGTAGATTGATCCACCGGGAGGAGTGAGGATGTAGTGCTTCTTGCAGAGCAGCAATACAGCCGGACACAAACAGAACATGGCTGTGGGGAGCAGGTAAGAGAGCCAGAAACCAACATATCGCTCGGCGTAGACCATGGCGACCTGGCCCACGAAAGAACCGATATTGACCATCATGTAGAAGTACATGTAGATTCGAGAAACAGTGGCAGATGGGTCAACGATGACACGTTCACCGCTGGCAAGTGTCGTGACGTAGGGCCTGTCCTCGCGATATTGCTCTGCAATCAGGGGGGCGATGTTGGCCTTGAAACCACCAGTTCCTACACCCATGATAATCAGGCCAATAGAAAAGCATGCTATGGCTCCGTTGGGGCTGTCAATAACCTTGGGAATGGCGGAAATGATGAGAATGATGTGTCCAATGAGTGCGCAGGCAATTGCGGACATGATGGTACGGTACCGACCCCACCATTGATCAGCAACCATGGCACCAAAGAGAGGCATAATGTAGGACCAGAAAGAGTTGACTGTGCAAGGGGAGGCATATTAGCAATGAACTCAACCCTCGAGACCACCTCACTTACACAATGTCAATCCGGTAGAGGCCTGTTGGCCCATACCCAGAGCTCCGGGTGAATCGTTGCTCCAGTCGGAGACACCTGCAACGAGGGCACCAGTGGTAGATCCGGCGGGCAAAGGTCGCTGAATGAAATTGACAACTAGTTCATGTTAGCCATCCTATCCTCCCTCTCTCTCAAAGGTTGATAATCCATACAAACAGCAGTGGCACCGTAGTAGGAGAAACGCTCGCACAGTTCCACAAAGGCAACGCTGTATGCTGCTACGGGTAGTGTTCCGGCAATACGACGCAAAGTGGCCATTTCCTCCTCAGTAGGAGCGCTCTTATCCATGGAATCACCTTCGATTGACACTTCTCGCAGGGGAGGGGCATTGTCGATAGTTAACTCATCAACCACTGGGACTTTCTCATTGACACTGATATCGTGTGAGATTGCCTTAGATTTGGCAATCTCGGCCACATCGACAGGATCGCTGGCATTCATGATGGCGGTTCTGAGATCCAGAAGTATGGGAGATGAAACACGAAGGAAAAAAAGGAAAACCTTTTGGGAGGACAAGCTGAAGCAATTATATGGCCCATGGCGTGATTAGGTGATTAGCGGAACCGTTTAGCTATGGTTTCACTACTCATTTCCCACCTTTCCCGCATTCTAGAACCCGGGGCAATATCTGCATTGGGACGTGGCGGACGGCGGAAATGGCAAAAACCGTCAATAACCGGAAGAGACCCTGCGTCTCCCAGATTACAACTTAAGGCTGTTAGGATCTGTGCCTCCAATTGAGAGCTTCGGCCTCATCCGGGCCTGACCACTTTGGACGAGATAAGCAAAGTTCCAGGTTTGTTCGAAAAGCAAAAAGAGATCCCGGACGCCTAATGGGTCAACTAAACTTGGATCGTCCAATCAAATAGCTGATGTGGGCTTAGGCCCCCAGCTTCGGTATCCACTTTGTATCACTTAGCGTAACCTTAGCGTGTCTTGGCATATATCTTGGCACGGTTTGACCGAATATCTCCCCGCGCCATGCCGCTTGGCTGGCAGGTTACATTGTAACCCTGTCTTCTTGGCTACCCCGCCTACCCAATCAGAGCAAGGAACAGCAAGGAATAACTGATAACCGAGGTGCGATAACTGATATCCTTTGATATCCCGCATGCGGCCTCAGACCAATCAGAGAACTCAACCACTCTCTCAATACCCTCAATAGCAAAAATGCGGGCCCTCAACTGATTAGGCTCAGGGTCAAATTGCCACTACTTCCCCCCTGGAGAAGTGAGACATGGTGTGATTGGACCTGGTGATATTGCCATCAATTACCTGACTCTTTTACAAACTCCGTTCGCGCATTGGCGACCTCTTGGACCGTCGGTGTCCCGGAAATCTTATAACCTCATGACTATCGAGCTGACTACCAGTCTTCCCCTTGGTCTCATGAGATTAGGCGTCTTGATTGACCTTCCTAATTCCTTCTAGACTATCCAGCATATCCTCAGATATTCCAACGATAATCATGTCGCATGTCCCTCTGGCTACTCCGTACTCTCTACAACATACTGATAATATCCGGACCGAACAATCGCTTGATTCTTCCAAATGTCGAGCTTGGCATATCTCTGAACCCTGGTGGTTTTGAGGTGAACAGTGATCACCCAGCCGATCGATATATCGAACGTGTTCATCGGTTCGACGCTAGAAATTTGGAAGGTGTCGTGATACTCACGCTCGAACTTCACAACTGATTCCTGGATTATTGGGACGTTCATCAATGTCACTGCCTCGCTCACTTTGACACGTTCACCGCTTCGCGCAGGTCCCAAGTGGCCACACTCCAGGCACCCTTGCCCGCTTACTCTGCATTGACCACCGGATCCTTGTGCATTCTAACAACTCCTTTTTGATTGGACGATAACATCACATATGGGGGTCATCTGTGGCACTGCTTACACCGAGGCAAACTGGCTTAGTCTGCCTTGTTTTGAACAGATATGCATCCGATCGCGTGACCATGCATACCAGCGTTATTGCATTGTCAGACTATGATTGGGACCGTGCAGGCTTGGTCGCCTTTGAAGGGATCGTGAACAACATTTTCTTCAACTACTCCCAGTAAAGCATCTAGTAACTTTCCTCTCTTCTGTTAACCCTTTTCATCGTGTCTTTTCAAGTTTCCCCAGCGCCGACAACTCTACCGAAATTCATCCCACACCTAAAATGCGCAAACTCAGCCCAATCTCCGAATATTTCCAGATGGCATGGGGGTGGCCATTGCGCAATATCTCTCCCCACGTTCCATTGCGGCGATTTGAGCCTGGGGGCATTGGGGCGACAAATATAGCAGCGTCCCGCGATCATCGAATTGAGAAACCGACACGATATTGCAAAGGCCTGTACGGAGTAGATTAGGCCAAGATGACGGTGTAACAGAGGGTATTTCCATAGACACTTTCCTTTAATTGCGATATATTTCAATATCTACCAAGATCTATCTATCGTGTTGATCATTTTTAATGTAAATGTTCTTAATATTCCCTCTCGCGCCTCTCATTTCAATCCGTCATCGAAACTATCACGAGTCAACTAACACGATGCCAAATTCGAGGATGCGGGCGCCATTGGCCCTATCTACAACGAACGAGAAATCCTCCCTCCTCGACACTCCTATCAGCTCCAGGAACAGTTTCCTCTGCATCCTTTAGGCTCCTGTGACGTCGAGGAATCATCTGAGGGGTGTCATGGTAGCTGGCCGATAAGCAAATCATCTCACATCAGCTCCTACAGTACTCATGATATCCCCGAAAAAAGGCTCATACTACCTCAAATTATACCGACACACCCGCACAAGGAAGCAATCTTCGAAGCCCGATCGATTTGATCAGGATCTCAGCCCCAATTCGACACCGGTTTGTCTCGATGGCCCCTTTCCAATATTAGTCGAAATTGGACTCAGCTCACCAAGATCATCAAGATCATCGCTGGTCCCATCCCAGGCTGCACCTATGTCTCTAGCATAGCGGCTCCGTACAAAGAACCTGAGCTATAGATCAAGCTAACGTCTCTGTCCCGACCACACCTTACTATGGACCGCGGGTCCCTCCCAAATCGTCTTGCACAGTGGCCTGGCTTCCTTTCAAAGAGACTGTCACCCCCTGTCAGTGCGGCCTAGGACAAGGTTTTAGTGAAATCAATCCGGGTGCAAGTTTGTCCGTGTGATCTGAGGTGGTATCGGAGTAGGGATTTCGGTTAAAGCTTATATCTAGCCTTGACCCTCACACGCCGATCTTTCCCAAGCTACGCCCAGAAAGCCAAACCAGACGTTCCTTTCTGATCTTATCCGCCATCTTACTACCATGGCATTCCCTTCCTAGGCATCTTCTACGGATCTAACGTTCTCCGGGTGTTCTACGGGATCCTGGAAAACTCCGGATCTAAGTCTTTATATTCATACTACTTGTCATTTTTGTATGAGCAGGACCCCAATGCAGAGGTTGGATATCACATAAATTGGCCACAATGGGGTAACAAACACTCGTTGATGGATTTTTTCATCGATTATGGTGCCCTCTTGCCTGATAATCTTCTCCAGGATAGTTATGACCAGATCACGGCGCCTCCTGCTGCGTTCCATATTTGTGTGGGAATGCAAGTGTGTCAGGCCAGGAGCTTGACGAGTTATGATTGTATGAATTACACAATATTTAAACTAGCTAGCACTATTATTTTGGGATTTGGATTAAGTCTACAGGGTTGTGCTCGTAAAAGATAGGTGGTTATAAATGATATTGGCAAATTTTGGGCGTGAATCTATCTTCCAGCAAAATATGTCATCAGCACCAACTCCCAGGTCATCTCCAGCTCGCCGTCACAGTGGCCGTAGTTCCAGAACATCCAGTCGGCACTGTATACGACCGGTTAGGATCACTTTCCCACGTCACAGCCGAAGATCCACTCGTCTTCTTGAGGAATTTATACTGGAAGGTTGTTCCGACAGGGAGGGTGATAGTGCCCTGCCACAAGGGGTTGGACGTAGTGTAGCCGCTTGCAGACAGTGCGATGGCTTTACTAGTGTCCCAGGTACCAAGTTGGCTGATCGATCCTGAGACGTAGATATCTTGGCCATAGGAAGTGGTCACAAGCTCCTTGAATAGAACTGACAGAGCGGTAGCTTGGATACAGCCCGCCCCCGTAGTGGTTGTCGTCGTAGCAGTGGTCTGAGTCGCGGTGACGGCTGTGGTACTAGGAACGGATGAGCCGCATATTCCGCTGTTGCTCACGGAGGAAGCGAGAACAAGAACCCGTGGCAACCCGGATGCCATTGGCACGGCGATATTACCGCTAGCATCTACTGTTATAGATGTGCAGGTGTACAACTCCATCAGCTTGGCGCCTGATGAGTATCCGCTACCACTTAAAGACAATGTGTAGGAGGATCCAGATGATCCGGCATTGGAAAGTACCGTTATAACTGGCGAGCTGCCCGACCCCTTCTTTATGGCTAGCGTATGGCTGTCTTGATAGAAGGGGATGTTCTTGTAATATGTCAGTCCTTTTCATCAGCTTTGCTTTTACAATACATACCTTGGTCGTAATATAGCTAGAGTCTGCCGCGACCGCGGCTTTGCGGATCTTGTTTGTAGTCGCAATATACTTGTACAGCTCTGTTGTGGTAGAGTATCCCGACAGCCAGATAGCTTCACGGTTGGCTGGGTCACTTCCACCGCTATAGTGTTGCTCCTGGCCAGAATATACAATGGGAATACCATCTGATAAAAAGATGAATGAGATCACATTCTTGGCCTGGGAGTAGTCACTTGTGTAGCTATAATCAAAGATGGTTAGTATCAGATATCTCTGAGAACTTCAAATGTCTCACCTCGGGAAACGTGGGTTGTCGTGATTCTCGATAAAGTTGCCCAGCAGAGTTGGATCTGCACAATCGGATGCCACAGTGCCGATCATGTTGTACAAATCGCTAATGCTGCCACTGGAAGATTGGAATGCACGTAGTAGTGGGTAATAACTGGACGGTTAGCTTTTCTCTAGGAAACTGCATGGCAGTCATCTCACATAGGATAATTCAAGACACCGTCAATGTACTTCTGGTAGTCGCAGGTGTAAGCTGGATCTCCATCAAAGACCTCCCCGACAGCATAGACGCCTGCAGCAGTATTAAAGCCAGGCCAGAAAGACTTCTGGACATGCTTTACGGTATCGACGCGTAATCCATCAACTGACAATGTTAGATCGGATTTTTACATAAACCATTAGACTTACTGGAGTACTTAGACACTAAATCTCCAATCCAGTTGTTCCACAGTGTCTGCACTGAGCTCTGCGTTGTGTCAAGATCTGGCAGCGAGACAATGGTGTCACCAAGCCAACAATTCTCGACATTGGACTGATCGTTGTAGTTACTGATCAAACAGTAGGAATGGAAGTAAGAGGAAGAACTGAAGGGAGTGAAAACACTATAATCCACAGTATTTCCAGGTCCAGCGTAGCCCTGTTGGCGTGTTAGAAAGGTTTTATCTCATTGATCAAGATAACATACCATGTGGTTTGCCACAACATCAACCATGAGATACATGCCTCGCGCGTGTAGTGCCTTTGAGAGTGCCAAGAGGTCATCGGACGTGCCATGATTTGGATTGACATTGTATCTAGTGAAGTTGGTGAGCAGAATCCCAGCACAAACCGTTTAATAACCTTACATATCTTGCTGCCAGTATCCATGATAGGACGTCCCATCACCGGTGTTTTGCGGGAGCTGTTTAGTCACAGGAGTAATCCAAATGGCAGTAAAGCCCATTCCCTGGATATAATCCAACTATTTATCAAGTCAATATGGACACTCTGAATGAGGTATTGGATGCATACTTGGTTGATAATACCCTGCCAACTACCACCGCAATAAATCTAATACGCGGTATTAGTGTATGGATTGAGTATCTAGGAATAGAAAACGCGCATACTCTGTCGTTAACATTACAGGTTGCAGTTACTGAATTGTCACTGCGTCCGAAGCGATCCGTCAACAGGAAATAGATCGATTGACTGCGCCATTCTGCGGGTGTCAGGCCCATAGCCACCTGCCATAGTAATATGGTTGCTGTAAATATGAGATTCTTCATGCTTGCGGCCATGAAAAAACACAGGGCTTCATGTGTTATCGAGACTGGGGTTCTTAGATAAATCAACGGGGGGAGCAGTCAGACCCGATTTATAGCTTCGACTTGCATGCTGCGCATTACACTCATCTCATCAGGATCAGCATAAGATAGACCTTTGTTTGGCAAGACACACTAGTATAAGCTTTACGTGGTTTCAATCCAATCGGTTAAATACATCAAATGTAAAAGTTCCAAATTCCTTGAAGTCTACTCCGCTGGACCGAGGTGTCAGTCAACACACCGGGGGGAAAGCGGATAATTCTGTAGCAAAACAGGCAGCTCCGAAATTGCAGGATACTAGTGATACTAGGCCCTGCGCCAGTCTTGAAGAGGTCCATGTCTCCGGAACTTTGCCTTTCTACGGGATTGGTTATGGTTCCACATCTTCAGAACACTATGGAAGACAAGAAATGTCACATCACACTTACATGTAAGCCATTTCCCACTAGAGCGCTAATTCTCAGACAGGCCTAGCGTGCTGGTGACGGAGATAATTCAACGGGCTGATTGGTGGCCATCAAGCCACGCCCCCGGATTCTGCAGTGAAGATGACAGGGGGCGGAGATTCAACGGGATCAAATATCGGAGATGAAGACTCGGCATCTTCTAGAGGTAATTAATGCTTGATTCAAATATGGTCGATCTAAGCGATTGGGATGGAGATCAACGATCGGATAATAAGACCTCGCATGTGTCTCGGGAGATATTCGATCCGCCTGCTGAAGAAAGTAATGATGGACCTAAAATTTGCAGAATCCAGAATGAAGCTCTTCACTAAAGCTGGAATTAGATTCCAAGCTAACAAGATTGCAGCAGGGAAATGCCGATCTTTGTCCGAATAGCATTTCTCCGAGACTGCCGAGGCTCATTTTCTCTGCAATAGTTTGCCATATCATGCAATATCATGCAAGCTTCATGCAAGTTCTACGCAAGTGCATCAATCCATTTTTGAGTCGCGACCGAATGCATTTTCAAGTGGCTCAAGTCCTCTGCAGTACCTGCGCCCCCTATAAAAAGCAGGTCTGACCCCCCGACGATGATTCCAAACCAACTCACTTTCTAAACCTATCATGGCTCCTCGTTTTTGGACAGCGCTTTGGGCGCTTACTCTTGGCCATTCTGTCGTCGCCGCACCGCAGATATTGGCCCCCCGTGCGACAGGTAGTTTGGATACCTGGTTGGCGTCTGAAAGCACGGTGGCAAGACAGGGTATCCTAGATAACATCGGATCGGCGGGTGCTTATGCTGCGAATGCAAAGCCGGGAATCGTACTCGCCAGTCCGAGTACATCTGACCCTAACTGTAAGCTATTCTATGGCTATTTCTCAAATTTAAAACTAACTGAATCTATAGACTATTATACTTGGACTCGCGACTCGGCCCTGGTGTTCAAAACTTTGGTCGATATGTTCAAGAACGGCGACAGCGCTTTGCTAGATCTTATTGAAGAATATATCAATGCGCAGGCCTATATCCAGACCCTATCGAATCCTTCTGGGGATCTTTCTGGGGGCGGTGGATTGGGCGAGCCCAAGTTCAACGCCGATGAGACAGCTTTCACCGGCTCTTGGGGTCGCCCCCAGCGTGATGGACCAGCCTTGCGAGCCACTGCATTGATTTCGTTTGGCCAATGGCTTATTGTATGAAATTTGAATCTTCTTTATTTTACATGGCTAATCTATTTAGGATAATGGGTACACCACCTACGCGGCCAACATTGTCTGGCCCGTTGTGCGCAACGATCTCTCCTATGTTGCCCAGTACTGGAATCAGACCGGATTTGGTTAGTATAACTCAGACTTTTGCTATTCACGTGGCTGATACCCTACAGATCTATGGGAAGAAGTTTCCGGCTCATCATTCTTTACCATCGCCGCTCAGCACCGCGCCTTGGTAGAGGGAAGTACGTTTGCAAGCCAAGTCGGGTCCTCATGTTCATACTGTGAC
This sequence comes from Penicillium expansum, assembly GCF_000769745.1. Classification (NCBI taxonomy): domain Eukaryota; kingdom Fungi; phylum Ascomycota; class Eurotiomycetes; order Eurotiales; family Aspergillaceae; genus Penicillium; species Penicillium expansum. The sequence goes on from NW_015971418.1 coordinate 100,180, forward strand.
TCTCAGGCCCCGCAAGTCTTGTGCTTCCTACAGTCTTTCTGGACTGGATCTTACATTCTGGCCAACTTTGGTGGTGGCCGCTCTGGCAAAGATGCCAACACCCTGCTTGGCAGCATTCAAACCTTCGATCCGGAAGCAGGATGCGATGACACCACATTCCAGCCTTGCTCCGCCCGTGCACTTGCAAACCACAAAGTTGTGACTGATTCTTTCCGATCGGTCTACTCTGTTAACTCTGGTATTGCTGCGGGCAAGGCTGTTGCTGTTGGTCGATACCCAGAGGACTCGTACTACAGTGGTAACCCTTGGTACCTGTGTACCTTGGCTGCAGCTGAGCAGTTGTATGATGCTATATACACGTGGAACCGTATCGGTTCTTTGACAATCACCTCTGTCTCTTTGAGCTTCTTCAAGGATTTGTATGGCTCCGCCACTACTGGCACCTACTCCTCGTCCAGTGATACGTATGCCTCGATCGTGAGCGCTGTCAAGGCATATGCGGATGGATATGTTAGCGTTGTGGTATGTTGTATCAATATCGATTATTGAGTACCCTGACTAATAAATATCTCAGGAAAAATACGCTCCCTCCAGTGGCTCCTTGTCCGAGCAATACTCCAAGTCAGATGGCTCACAGCTCTCAGCTCGTGATCTGACCTGGTCATACGCAGCCCTCCTTACCGCCAACGAACGTCGAAATGCCATTGTTCCTGCGCCATGGGGCGAGACATCTGCCAACAGCGTCCCTGGCCAATGTCAATACACTTCGGCTATTGGTACATTCAGCAGTGCAACAAACACCGCCTGGCCTAGCACTCTGACTAGTGGATCAGGCAGTGGAACCACTACTGGAGCAGGAGGGGTTACCACCACCAAGCCTACTACCGCCACGAAGACTACCTCGACGACCACAGCATGCACCACTCCGACCGCCGTTGCAGTGACATTCAACGTGATTGCCACGACTACATATGGAGAGAACATCAAGCTTGCTGGATCTATCTCTCAGCTTGGTTCCTGGTCCTCAAGCAGTGCTATTGCGCTGAGCGCTTCCTCGTACACTACGAGCAACCACCTGTGGTTTGTGACTGTGACACTTCCAGTGGGTACTAGCTTTACCTACAAGTTTATCCGAGTGGCAAGTGATGGCACTGTTACATGGGAGAGTGACCCGAATCTGTCGTACACCGTTCCCGCCACGTGTGGTACCACAGCTGTCACGGTTAGTAATACCTGGAGGTGATAACGTCTAGGGAAGATATCCAACGCAGTTGGAACTAGAAGTTAAGCTTTCTTTGCTTCTCGTTGCTTTGGCAGAGTTTTAGACACCTCTGTTGCAGATCGTGTTTTGGCCATTCTATAGGACTAGAATAAGAGCATGACAATGAAGATTTACATTACTGGTCGCATTTAACGAAGCTCATTATTGATAGATTGGTTTATCCCGGCTGTTGATTATGGCACACTTCGTCGCGTTTTTACTACAAGGAATGCTATTTCTAGATTCCATTCTAATCTTATTGATCATTAATCCGATGTAATTGTAGTTCCGATGTATGGAGTCTAGATTTGATGGCGCGCAATGAACAGCCCGCTGAATGACGCCAAAAGCGAACAACCAAGGGAAACAACTATAGCATGTCAGTGGAAGATACTCAATAGAACAGAATTCACGAACTCACGATACGTATGCTTAAGTCCCGCGACATAACATGCCACTACAATCTCCCGCAGCTGGCCACCTAATTGTGCGATATAATTGGTGTCAGCCATCGCACGTTGAATAACCTAGATCAATTAGCACCAAAACCAAAGACGCCCCCCACAAGAAGGTACTTACCTTCTCAGACCCAGGCCCGTGAACATTTAGCCTCAGCTGCCGCTGGAACTCCATCCCCAAAACGGAATTGGATGTAGTCACGCCAGCCGTCATGGAGAATCCCACAACAAGCATATACCCCGCCGTCGCCATGGCGATTTCCTCAACCGGTAGCATAGCAGACATGGCAATAAATGAGGACGCCCCTGCGATTCCCGTCCCAAGTCCGCCAGGGAGAATAAACAGCGACTCCCAGAAGCCGCTGTGTCCATCCCAGCGGAGGTAGAGGAGGACGTAGGAAGTGCCGGCAACCAGGCCCGCGAGAACGAGGAGGATTTTGAATTGTCCCGTGCGCCGGATAAACATTCCTGCTAGTAGTCCGCCAAGAGTATTTCCTACCACTGCTGGAATGAGATGCACGCCCGCTGCTGTCGTTGATGCGCGCTGGGTGACTTGGAAATACAGTGGGACGGAGAACATCATTCCCAGTTGCGCGGTGATCTGGAGTGCGCCGATTGTGTATGCCATTGCGACATTGGTGCGTCTGAGAATGCGGAGGTTGAAGATTGGTTCGCGGGCTACGTAGGCTTCCACGAGTACAAAGGCGATTAGGAGTGATACTCCGGTGCTTGCCAAGAGGACTGTCCACCATGAGCTCCATGGGAAGGACTTCCCGCCTTGGTCGAGGAGTGTGGTCATTGCGACAATAGATGATCCTAGCAGTGCTGTTCCGAGGAAATCGACTTTGGCGAGTTTGCTTTCCTTGGAGGTGGGTTGTGGCTTCTCACTGACGTTCAGTTTCACAATCACGAGAGCTGCAGCTAGAGCGAGGAATGGAGCTTGGAGGATGAACAACCTAAAAATTTGGTGAGAAATTAGATGCAACTGTCAAATACGTGCAAACTCACCATCTCCACCCGATGGTATCGCTCAGCCAACCACCTAACGGGCCTCCTAGACTGCGTCCAAGTGTCATGGCGATATTCACGTATGCTCTCCAGGTAGCGACCTCGCGCTTGGGCACAATATCTGTGATGATGATGGAGCTTATGGTCATGATTCCAGCACCGCCCATCCCGCTGATCGCGCGCCCAAAAATCACCACCCACATGTGGGTTCCGATGCCACTATACGTGGTTAGAATCTTTTTTACCGGCCGCTGGGTGAGGACTTTCCCTACCTCAATATACAGCCAACTGCAAATAACAGGTATGATAGCAGCAGCATCGGCTTGCGACCGTAGATATCACTCAATTTGCCATACTGGATGACAATTAGACAATGAAATCTCTAGTGTGGGCTTCTCACTCACCATCGGTTGTGCAGCACAAAGACCCAACGTATACCCCGTTGATAGCCAACTAGCATCGCGTAGACGATTAAATTCAGAAGAGATGCGGCCTGCCGCGGCCATGACAAGTGTCGCATCGGCATTGGAAATAAATTCACCTATAATCGATTAGATTTCTGGTCTTCGTGCATGACCAATTCTCCTACCAAGCAGAAGCACCGCGATAATTGTCCCAACACCGGGCAATGCCTTGAGCTTAGAATCTGTGTCAGATCGCGGGAGTAATGGACTCTCTTCGTCTTGGGTATTCGCATCAATGCCCTGGGAGGCGATGGTACCTGGAGGCACCGACTCCACCGTACTGCTTTCTATAGCCATGTTCTAAAATTGAAGAAAATTCAAGAAAATTCGATCAGGGGAATTCAAGGCGACAAAAATTATTCCAGGTTCAAGGTCTCAAGCTAAGTTGTGCTCATTGGAGTTGTAAAGCACGCCATAGCCAATATCGACAGGGATCCACTTTTATACTTCCAACTTCCGTTTGACGCCGTGACCAGGGAGATTGTAGGAGAGTTTGGACTTCAACGACGCGATTGCGATGATAATACCAAAAAGGGCAAAGATCTCCATCTGGGGTGACATATTGACCTGTGAAACGACAAGTTATATTTAGAACGAGTTGCACGCACCAGAGCCATTCTCCGCACCTCCCAGAAAACGACCCCACCTTGGCTCTTTGAACATCCTCAGTACCCCCAACCAAATCAACATGTCGGAAGATCCATACTACGATCTCGGTTCCTATCAACTGCTCGTGAAGACAAGCTCTCCAGAATGTCAGTTATGGTTTGATCGCGGATATCGTTGGGCCCAGGGCTTTAATCATGGAGAAGCGGCCCGTTGCTTCAGGAAAGCTATTGCACATGATGAAACGTGTGCCATGGCATATTGGGGTCTTTCCTATGCCCTAGGACCAAACTACAACAAGGCCTGGATTCGATTTGATCGCTCTGACTTGCTTAAAACGACCACCGAAGCCCGGCACCTTCTTCAGAAAGCCCAAACATACACTACCCAAGAAACGCCGGTGGAATTTGCTCTAATCGAGGCACTGAAGGCTCGATTCCCACGATCCGAAGTGTTACCTGAAGATCTTGGCTCCCTAGATCTAAGTTACGGGGAGGCTATGCGTCCGGTGTATGAAAGGTTTTCGGATGATTTAGATGTCGCCGCTCTCACAGCAGAAGCCTTGATGTGTTTCACTCCGCGTGGCCTATGGAACCTCGACACCGGAGAGCCTACCGGCGCTCATACTGTACTGGCTCGTGAGATAATTGAGAGGGCGATGACACTTCCAGGGGGCGCAGAGCATCCCGCGTTATGCCATCTCTATATTCATTTGATGGAAATGTCCCCTTACCCAGAAATCGCATTGCCGGCAGCCGATCGGCTACGCTTTTTAATGCCCGAGGCATCCCATATGCTACATATGCCGACACATATCGATATCGCTTGTGGCGACTATCGTAGAGCCGTGGATTCTAATCACCAAGCCATGCTTGCCGATGACAAATTCTTTGCTCGCACAGAAGGAACCAATCTCTACAAGTTATACCGGGCGCATAACATCTATGTGAAGCTGTATAGTGCCTTGATTTCTGGCCGCTTCAAAGAAGCGCTTTCTGCAGCAAATCGTCTGCCTGGAATACTCACCACTGAGGTGCTTTCTATTTCTAGCCCTCCCATGGCAGATTGGGTCGAAAGCTTTCTCGGTGCGATTGTTCATGTTTTAGTCCGATTTGGTCGCTGGGAGGAAATTCTTCAAAATCTCCCGATACCCGAGGACAAGCAGTTGTACTGTTCCACAACAAGTATGATCTATTACGGCCGAGGTATTGCACTTGCGGTACTTGGTCGGGTTGATGAAGCAAAGCTTGAACAAGCTAAGTTTGAGACGGCGAGGGCTCTCGTGCCGAGAACCCGTCTTAGTAGCCTGCCAGCTCTAGAGGTCGATGTACTGAAAGTTGCATCGGCCATGCTCCAGGGCGAGATTCAGTACAGAGAGGGAAATTTCGAGGTTGCGTTTCGCAGTTTGCGAGAGGCCGTTGCTCTGGAAGATGGTCTCCCTTATTCTGACCCCCCGCCTTGGATGCAGCCAACCCGGCATGCGTTGGGTGCCCTGCTCTTAGAACAAGGCCATACTGAGGAAGCAGAGCTAGTATACCAAGAGGATCTTGGTCTAAGCGATACCCTACCCAGGCGCAAGGCAAGATTGAATAATGTCTGGGGTCTTCATGGTCTTCATGAATGTTTGACGAAGACCGGGAAAATCAGAGAGGCCAAAGTCATCGGTATCCAGAAAGAACTAGCCTTAGCTTCTGCAGACATCCCCATTGCTGCTTCATGTTTCTGCCGTCTTTCTAGTTCACAGGGAACAAATGGTCTCCAGTCGGACAAATCGAAATGCTGCGCCTGAAAGACTCGGAAAGTCGGGAAGTTGATATCTTCTACTGTCTGGTGAAATTCTAGTTTATAGGAAGTGATACCACGACTAGCCAGTATTTCGCGCTTCTTGAGTAGGAACTTATTGGTTGCATTGGATCCCGGATCTCTTTCGTTTTTGTAACAATCGGTCAACTTTATATATACAAACCCTCTAAATTCCGACCGATATAAACAGTGTAGAATGTATATTAATCAAAAAATCTAAATAATGCCTACCAGTTCAAAATATCAAGTGGATATACGACGACCTCGGAATGCAGTCCGAGCTTCGATCCCCTAGAGACTGTAGGGCTTATTAATCTAATTATTCATACGTCAATAATATCCGAGGTACATTTTTTTGCCTTGGCTATTCAATTCTTCGTCTTACTGATTGTTTGTAATATAATCGCATTGAGGATGTCTTACTAAAAAAATGCGCCGGTGGGCTGTAAATGCTGGGGAAAGCCCACCGGCCCCACATATTCCCCCTCCTTATATATCACGTCAGTAGCAAGACTTCTATACTTGATCATCCTCCTAATCTCAAATCAATCTCAGAACCTCTATCTCTCGCCATGTCTTCCGTCAAATCATTTCGCCAACTCATCGGCATCCCCCCTTCCACTGCCTCCACTAGTGATTCAACTCTGATCATCATCGACGCTCAAAACGAGTACGCCACAGGTCTTCTCGCAGTTGAGAAAGTCGCCGAATCTCGCAAGGTCATTGCCAAACTGCTCGAGAAATACCGACAGGGCAACGGCAAGAATATCGTCCACGTCGTGCACGAAGTGCCTGCCGGTGCACCTGTTTTCACTCCTGGCACTACTCTTGCGCAGGAGTTCGAGGAGCTCACGCCTAAGCCAAACGAGAAAGTGGTCACGAAGAACTTCCCTAGCTCTTTTGCTAAGACCGATCTGCATGATTACTTGCAGGGACTAGGAGAAGTGGGCCAGAAGACTGTACTAGTTGGCTACATGTCGCACGTTTGCGTTTCTACTACCGCACGTGCTGGAAGTGAGCTTGGCTATGATGTACTTGTTGTGCGTGACGCGATAGGCGATCGCCACATTCCTGGTGCGGACGCGGACACTGTCGTCTCCGTGGTGCTCAGTGAGTTGGGCGATGGTTTTGCCACAATTGTCTCTGAAAGTGAGATCAACTAGACACCGGTCTATTTCATATACAACTTACATGAATAACTCAATGATCTTGTCTAAATTGAAACGAACACGCCATTTCCAGTAAGTAACATCTTCCAATTCAACTTAAAGAGACTCCTCACATTGTAGAGTAGTCATGCGAGAAATGCGAGGCATGAGTTGATTCCACCAGTCTATGTAATGAGAAAAAGCAGTTTGATGATCAGATTAGCTTTCTTCAAGGCAGAAATTTCCCATTGACTCAATTCCACCAATTCTCGTCGGTTTCCAATAATATTCCACATTGCGAAATCCAATCGGTACTGCTGGGATCATGCGATCTATCTCTTCTAGAAAATATCAAAAGCCGTCGAGCCAATTCCGGATTCGAGCTAGCATCCCAAAGATTTCTCTCGTCCGGCATGGGGAACTGTAGATCGGAGAGGCGCAAAACTCGACTATCAGACTCATCGGGTTCTCCCAAACAACTCCCCCTTCCACAAAGCCGAGAGACTTTGTATAAGGCCAAACCAAACCTTTTGATTTCTTCAACCCCTACCCACATGCAAGTAAGGGACTCCACGTTTCGGTACCTCGTAAGCATATTGGGGTAGTAGAAGATGTTGTTTCGCAGGCAGGTAGCGACCAGAGCGGAAATGATTTGACGATCAGACACATTCACGACCAGGCCGAGGTTAAGTTCGAGACCAGCCGGGGTCGATAATAATGAAAATATAATACAAAGAAGGATGCCTTGGTAGGTTGCAATCGGCCATCGTGAAATCGGGCTGTCTAAACCTTCATCATCATATTCTCCTTCCACCGGCGATCGTGCCCAATTGTCCTATGAATCAGCGGTCAATAGATTGAAAGGATTATGCTTTTGAGCTACTTACCTGCTGTGCTGAGATCGCTAGTTTTAGTTTGGAATGTAAGTTCCGAGCACCTTCTTGCGCCGCCGGGCTCCCACTGACCCAGAGGCCGATCATGATCACCGCGTGAAGCAGCGATTGGGGCTCGTCAGCAACACTGAAGGTATGTCGATGCAGAATTGGCCATTGTTGATGAAAATGAGTGAAGTAAAGATGTACGTAATGGTCAACTTGGGCGATATTCCCAATTGAAGTATTGATCTGATCTGAAGTATTGATCCCATCATCTCCATCTCCACTACCGTACTCCCAAAGTTCTTCTTCTAGATCTGGTTGAGTAGGCTCGAGGTGGACCGGATTATCAAAGATACACAAATGTCCCTTTGAGGAACATTCTGTACACGGCGAACCTCCCTGACATCGTGCTTTGACCATCCGACACCTTGTGCAGGCCTGTGTGGCGCGAGCGAGAGACCGCCCGGGATCTTCATGATCGCGACGAATATGACGCCGAAGACTGTCGCTGTATAGGTTTCCACGATTAGATAAGACCTCTCTAAAGTTCACAGGTCACTCTACCTGCGAGAAAAGACGCGGCCACATATTGAACAGGTGCGAAGATGACTTCCACGGTGTTGCGCCTCGTGGCGTCGGAGATGTTCTTTACGACGGTAGCTCGAGGTACAGCCGGGGACTTGACATTGAAATTGGGGCATATTCAAGCACTAGAGAGCTGAAATGAAAAATTGCCGTGTGAACATGGACAAGGACTATATTCAAGCCCACCGGATGCAGCCCACCGGACCAGAGTGGAGCGGATGTGGCAAAAGTGACCAATCATTTTCTCGAATCAGAGCCCATTAAGGCATTTATGCCTAAGGTATCAGGCAGTCAAGATGAAGTTGCTGCCTTAGGATCAATATAGGAAACACATAGCCTACAAGGAAATCACTCTACGTTGGCGAAGTGTACAGTTTACTGGATGAACGATGCAACATAGATATTAATCTGAGGCTATTTTCTCATGGTGTAGCTTGTATGAATTTAAAGTACAGTACATGAAATTACCGTAAATATAACCCCTACGTGTACTCAGATTGTGCGTGCATTTCGCATGCACGGTATAGCTCTAACATTATATTATATTATATTACATTACATACATGTATAAATCCAAAACAGGTATCCTATGACGGACAGATCTAGACTAAGATACTCTGAGATAAGTCTGAGGCAGTGGAATTTGGACACCGAGGATAGAGAAATGATCAACTAGCTGTATATTAGTTAGACGTCTGAGGCCACTGGGGATGAACACCCTAGTTTCTTATATCGTATCTTGTTCATCTTATTAGGAATCTAAAATTCAAATGCCAAAGGATGTATGTTCATTCAATATACAAATCCCGCTATTGTCCACTCAGACTACATTTCTAGGAGATACAGTTTGCTCCAGTTCGCGCGATGACCCTTTCGTTGATGCCCTTTCCAGCGAGCCCCTGGAGCTAGCTTCCCCACTGCGTAGCATCATCGTGTCTGTTCCCTCGCGGTCCTGATCACCAGGATCAGAATAAGAGCGCTGATTCGAGACACAGGAAAACCGGTTATTGAGTATGACAGAGTGGTCACGGCGATTCACCACACTGTTGTTAGGAACAGGCTCGTTTTCGGACAAGAGAATGATCTCTACCGGGTGGTCTCGGATAGTAGGCACTTTAAACCATTTATAGAAGCAATTCAGGACGGGAATAGACAGCCCGTGAATGACGATGGAAAAGAAGACAAGCCAATATACCACTAAAATCAAGTCAGTACACATTGTTATTAGGCAGAAAGATATCATACCCGGTATCATGGCTGCAGTCAAGTTGTTGATCTCTGTATCGCTCTCTCCGGGGTCTGGTAACAATCGTCGCGCATATTCGACATATGAGATAGCGCCAACTCCTAAAACTAGTAAGTACTGCCTGCACTCAACACAAAAAATCAACATCTTGTCTGGATGACACACCAATTGGGGCAAAGTATCCCATAAACAAGGCCTCCTTCCAATTTTCGCAGACCTTAGGCATGAATCGATATCCCATCATGATCGCCGGGATCCGACGGAATACCAAGATCAAAAATCCGAGCCCGACCAGTCGAGCGATAGTGATGCCATTCTGAGTAGGCATGTGAAGTTGGTCCCACGGCATGATAGCACCGAGGAACATGAAGGTTCCAATGTTCAAGATGTTTTCGATTGTGGAATTGAAGGAGTCATGTCTCTCTTCGACTTCAAAGTGATAGGACCCATCCCAGTTCAATGCACAGCCGGCAACAAAGCAGGCAAGAGTCTCGTCAGAGCCAAAGCAGCCACAGGTACCGACAATAAACAACTGCAAGATATCTTAGCATATGCTGCACTGTTTCTCAAGAATACTTACACCCATCGCAACAGGATATGAGAAGAAGCTCTCCTTGTCAACCCAACGTCTGTTTATATCATTAGCCAGTCTCTTGAGCCAATAGCATAAATTTACATACCTTTTTGAGGCCAAGTTCAAGGCTTTCCGGCTCAGGAACCCGACCAGCACACCATACCCAGCGCCCATGACCAGCATGTACAGCACTCCCTCAACAGCCCAATGCGCCAAAGCTCGACCAACATCCCCACCCAATCGACCCGTATCCGGCTCGCCAATCCAATCTCGACTCTGTTTCCCGAGACCGGCTTTGACTATCTCCGTACCCGGGGTATCGGCATAACGAAGAATAGCAATAGAGAGAAGCAGAAATGGAAACCCGAACCCGTCATTCCCACCTGCCTCAGCTGATATAAATTCTCGAAGATGTCGTCGGACATATTGATCTGCGAAAGGGCCCTTGGCGATAGCCTGGGAGAGAACGGGGTCGATGCATATGACACACGATCCAATGATGAGAGAAGTCAGCTACGTAAAGATTAGTGGGAGTATGTGTTAAATCAGCGAAGGTAAAACTCACAAACGATAGGTTAGGGATCAATAGTTTTATACATGTGGATGTCATCAGCCACTGGATCGTCATCAATGGGAGTAGGCAGATGGTGAGTTCGACCAAATGAAGCCGAATATATCGTTTCGGCAGCTCATAACCGACTTTGACCATAGCAATGCCAATCACCAATCGAGTTAATCCCTAGCATATTTAGCTTGATGTTTTCCTTTGCGGCGGAAAGACTTACATAGGCAATGTCACCAATGTCACCACCATCGCTGTCGGTATCTCCTCCCCACTGACTGACATTAATCAACTTTGCACCGAAGGGTCCTATAATAGCCCCAATCATGAAAGACGGTACTGAATATCATCAGCGACCGATACCCGATAGGACTGAGGGACGACATACAAGCTTCACCGAGGTACCATCTTTGCTTGATTTTCACAGCGATAAACCCGAAGATCAAGACGTATATTCCTAAAACTATTAATCAGAGGGAAATTTAAATATGGCACGTCAGGTCTTACCTGATAATGAAAGTACAACATTAACACTACTAATATCCAGGATGGGGTGCAGCATCATGTTCCCGCAAGCGCAGAACTGATGTTATGAACAGAATACAGGATGGTGATGCGGGCATTTGTAAATCGCGCGAATGCCGACATGACGATTTCCTTGAAGAATGCTCCCTTCTTCGTGTCTGAGTTTACTATTCGAGGTCTCTTATCTTGCTGGCCTCATCCGCAGCTTGCATACATCCCGGAGCAAGGGATATGCTCTATTGACGCGTCATATACACATAGGGAGCAGTTAGCGATAATTCTCGCTCAGGAACATATCCAACTGGATCGAATAAATCGAATGAATGATATAACACCTATTCTCACAAAAAGCTTAGGACGAAACGTAGGGGACAAAATGATATGCGTGTGACTCCCTAGATACCCAATAGATGAAAGCCACAACAGTAGATTGAATTTATACCACTAGACACTTGAGCCCTATCTTGTTGCCACAATTAAATATCTTGCTGCCTGACATACGTGTGAAAAAGCATTTGATCAATACAAAAGTACCTTGTGCTGCGCCACCCCCATTTCCCCTTCAGACCGGCCCACCCGAGAAGGTGGGAGGTCGAAACATTTCCGAGTCAGGGGCTAATTTACCAGAGAGGAAAACCGGCTTCTAGGCCTCATTTCTAAATGTAGCAGAGAAATACATCGCATGTTCAGTGCACGGAGTCCGGAGTATGTATTTGCATGGTCTATAATCATCAACCCTGCAATCAAGGGCCAGAATGTTCCAGTTTTAGAACAAGGGATAATAGCAGGGATCACTCCTAAATATATCATATTTGTAACAAATATTTCAAACGATGGTAATATCACACTATGCTAATGTCTTCTAGAAGGTCTTGGCTCGTCCTATAAGTGGAGCATCTAGGTCCCCCTGATACTCAGATATAGATAGCATCGAGTATAGCATGAGATTTATGTGCTGTTCATCACGTTGTCATCTAGATTCCTCGAACTAAAGAACAAAAGAAAAGAACGCATGTGCCCAACTTGAAACATCGTGGAAGCCCCCTTTTTTTTTTACCAAAGCGCGGATCATGATGTTCTGTGTAAATGCCTCATAGCTTTATCACGCGATTTAGAGATATGAGATATTTTACCAGCACGCAACAATTTGGAACAAAGAATATAAATGCAAGACAGTCTGGCTAGTTAATCAGTTTTCCAGTTTGAATCTACATATTTAAATATTCACATATTCACATATTTCATTGCGTCATGGGTTCTATAGAAGGATTATCCAAGCAGCTTTCGGACCAGGCGAATGACTGCTCTTATGTCTATGGCACCCGATTTGCCACAAGGGCCTTGCCATCGCATCAGCTTCCAGATGGAGGGATGCCAAAGGAGGTGGCGTACCAGATGATCAAGGATGACCTGGCCCTGGACGGTCAGCCAATATTGAAGTGAGTATATTTCTCAAGTATGCGAAAACTATACTGACATATTATGCCATATAGTCTCGCTAGTTTTGTGACCACGTACATGGTAGGTCAACTTCTCATCTTTTGCTTGACCAACGCTAACACTACAACAGGAAGATGAAGCCCTCAAACTACTCGCCGAATCATCAAACAAGAACATCATCGACCACGAAGAATACCCTAAATCCGTCGAAATCGAACACCGTTGTCTGAACATCCTCGCCGACCTATTCCACTCGCCAGTCTCCAATGGAAATCCAACCGCCTTTGGCACGTCAACTATCGGATCTTCCGAAGCCATCATGCTCGCAATGCTGGCAATGAAGAAGCGTTGGCAAATCAACCGCCAAGCTCAGGGGAAAGATGCCTCCAAACCAAACATCATCATGAGTAGCGGCGTACAAGTCTGCTGGGAAAAGGCAGCCAAATACTTTGACATCTCCGAGAAGCTAGTCCCATGCACGGAGACGCGATACGTAATTGACCCAGTTCAAGCAGTCGACTTGGTCGACGAGAACACTATCGGAATCTGCGCGATCCTCGGCACTACCTACACGGGCCAGTACGAAGATGTACAAGCTATCAGTGAGCTTCTCCTTGAGAAAGGTCTGGACACGCCCATTCATGTAGACGCCGCCAGCGGTGGGTTCGTGGCTCCGTTTGTGAACCCGGATCTAGTGTGGGACTTCAAGTTACCCAACGTCGTCTCGATCAATGTCTCTGGGCATAAATACGGACTTGTAAGTACATTCATTAATCACGGCCAACTCCAATACCAGCAACACATACTAATCTCCACAGGTCTACCCCGGAATCGGCTGGGCCCTCTGGCGATCATCAGAGTACCTCCCTGAAGACTTGGTCTTCAACATCGACTACCTAGGCGCCGAGCAACTGAACTTTACGATGAATTTCTCCAAGCCAGCATCCCACATCATAGCCCAGTATTACCAACTCATCCGACTCGGTCGCAGCGGCTACACTAGTATCATGAGAAACCTCACAAAGACAGCCGACTACCTCACCAGCCAGCTACAAGAGCTGGGTTTCATACTCATGAGCGAAGGGAATGGGAAGGGTCTACCAGTCGTGGCATTCAGATTGAGTCCATCGCAGAACGTCATCTTCGACGAATGGGCGCTTTCGCGGAAACTGCGCGAAAGGGGATGGATTGTACCTGCTTACACTATGGCTGCTGATTGCCAGGAAATGGGGATGATGAGAGCTGTTGTCAGGACGGATTTCAGTATGGGACGGTGTGTGAGTCTTGTGCGGGATGTGCAGGATGCCCTAGGGGATTTGGCGGGTATGGAGATTCGGAATATTCAGCGGTATCAGGCGTGAGTATACTTCTTTTGAGCTTGACTGTCGGGGGATCTCTGCTAATATTTGTTATTTGACAGGTTGGTTCAGAGTTATGTTTCGATTTCCAAGAAGAAGTGGACTTCGTCGCGGATTCTCAGTCAGGAAATGGGGAAAGAGATAGAGGGAATTTGAGGATTTGAATTGGCTTATTGTTTTATAGAGTAATATAGGTTACAGATTTTACTTGTTTTCTAATGAATTTTTAGATGCGTCGAAATGCATGAGATCTGTATCGTAGGAAGAAGCGCGATAGGTATCTAGGGGATACCATGATAAGAGTAAATTGAATGATCCTTTTGAGGGCATATAGAGGCTTTATTCTTTCTCTGACAAATGTATTTTGATAAAAAGAGTATCTATTTGGTCATGGGAGTGGAGTTTGAGGAAGAGAGGAGCAGAGACAACATCACCGGGCATCACGCGCAGTCATTAAAATTAGGGGATATATAATTCATGAGAACGTCGGAAGGTTGACAGACAAGTTGGCATCCCAATCCCACAACTCTGGGCCAGTGTAATCCAATCCGTCAAACCAACCGCCTAGATCCATTGGCTGTGAAAGGTCAGCATAGCCCTTGAGAAAATCCGAGGAACTATAACTTACCGTAAAATCACTAATGTCAGTCGATAGAAGCGATGCAGGGTCAATATCGCTCGGTGTAGCCGAGGCTGGGGGTGTCTCCGAAGGAATAGAAGCCTGAACAGGGACGTTAGGCATGGTAGACACACAGCTATAAGCGGAGATACCAACCTGAACGGGGCGATGATCAACACTATTCTTAGCCTCCTGATATGTAAGACCATTCAAGATCGCTCTGCCAATGCGAACGGACCTCTTTGAGGCCGTATCAACATTACACAAAGGATCCTCACCCTTGACCCGCGATTTGACTGAAGCGAGGATTATATTCAAAAAGAAAAAAGGCTTACCCCCCTTCCCACCGGGACCAATGCGTCTCCCAAAATTATCAGCGGTACGTTCGACAGCCTGCATCATCACGCCTTGCTGAGACTGGATCATGCTCATGAGCACGCTGGAGTTGACACCATCCATCCCGGATGTAGCAGACGTACTCATTTCATTGGCTTGGAGGGACAGTTCCACGCAGGCGGTGATTGCGGCGTGGAATGTTTCATCGCGGAACATCCCGCTGCCCAGCTGGGTGATGTGCGGGTAGAGGATGTCGTCTGTCGAGGAGGGGAGTTCCATCTGGGAGAGAATTCCGAGGGATTCTTCGAGGCAGATTTTGCGGGAGTAAGAGCATTTGGGTAGGCGGGCAACACTGAGGGAGAAGGGGCGGTGGAGAGCGAGGAGGAATTTGCGCATGATGAAGAGATGTAGGGATTGGGCGAATCGGTGACGTGCTGATTCTCCCGGAGCGATACCCGGGGCATTATCGTCAAATAAGGATGATGCATATTGCATGGAGCGGGAGAGTTCATCACCCATTCGCAGGGCGTCGTCGTAAGATAGATTAAATCGGAGACTGTTTATTTTTTTGGCGATTCGATAGCGTAGTGGAAGGGTCTTGGTAAGGAGAGATTGGTAGAAATTTTGGGTATAAAGGGCAGTGCTGAGTGGAGCAGGATTATTCTCCATGTCCTGTATCAAGTCTGCATCGTCCCAGTTGGACGGTGGGTCGCAGTCGCATTCGTCTAGGTCAACTGAGGGCGGAACACCGCGGTCGAGAGAGATTTTGAGGTCCAGCTCGACGATAGTGGCCCAAAGGCGACGGCGCAGTTCAGAGTAGAATGGTCGAGCCTTGCGGAAGCGAGTCGGATCACGATGCAGACCCATTGTCGTCGCAGACCGAATCAGCGACCCGGCTGAGGCCCAGGCTACATCTCCATCACTGGCAACTCCGAGGCGAGCTACCAGAAGAAGGGTTTGGGTCTGAAGCATTCGGAGGTCGATCTCTGGGCTAACAAATGTACACGAGATGTATGACTGGACAGCCATGATCCACTTCATGGCCGGTTTCTGGAATATATCTCGGTCGTCTTGACCTAGAGGTGGGACATAGAAACAACTGCCAGCAGCCATCACGGCAAGTAATTGCGCGACGAAAGCCATATCGACTGGCTGGGTGTTGGCCCAGTAATCAGCATACTGCCTCAAGAACGTCGGTGTGTGCAAGATTCGATATGTCGTCTCGAAAGTGTCGAGATACAGTTGAAGCAGATGATCTGCCACGTTTCGCTGGGGAACCATTTCATCCAGCTTGAAAGCCTGCTCGCGAAACTCGCGCTGATGATCCTGTGTCTCGCGTGACCAAAGCTCCGTCTTAAACTTTTTCATATCAGTGTACTCTTTATCTTTTTCCTCCCCGCGGCAATGACCACGGCGCATGAAGGTACCAATATCTTTGAACTATAAAAATTTAATTAGCAAATCAATCACAGAATACAATGAAGGATACTCACGAAAGAAATAGTAGTGGTATAATGGCTGCGACCGAAATAACGAGTCTTATTCTTCTTCCCACGGAAACTCCAGTCTGGCAA
This sequence comes from Penicillium expansum, assembly GCF_000769745.1. NCBI lineage: Eukaryota > Fungi > Ascomycota > Eurotiomycetes > Eurotiales > Aspergillaceae > Penicillium > Penicillium expansum. Next base: position 116,625 of record NW_015971418.1, read on the forward strand.
GAATCGCACGCGGTCGTCAACACCGACATTTTCGAAACTATTAGCAGTGCCGACTTCAGAAAAGACATCGGAAACCGAGGTCTCAGGCGTCTGTAGATGAGACGACTTGCCGAGCGAATTCTCCAGAACTCGCAACCGACTCCGGAGCTCGTGCAGCTCATCAGAATGACCACGCTTCGAAACGCGATTGGAAGTCGAATTCGGCCCCAATTTCGAGTCGAAGACGAACATCCCGCTTTTCCGGCCAGACTGCTCTTCCACACCACCATATGGTAATTGCGGGGGGGACATGCGTCGCTGAGCAGAGTCAGATACAATACCAGTTCCAGGCTGAGCTCCGACAAAGACGCATTGGGCTGTTGTTTTTGAGCGCACGCATTGCCCGCAGGGTAGAGAGCGGTCACATTTTAATTTGCGCTTGCGACAGACTGTACAAGACAGGGGCGGGCGGCGACGACGCTGTGGAGCGCGAGATTCATTTTCTACCTCTATCTCTTCATGATCTAGAGAGAGGTGGTCATGATGGTTTTCCATTTTGAGGGTAGTCGGGTAATTCTGATTTCAGATTGATTTTCTTTGTTCGTCGCAGCAAGTCTTTGCGACGGCGCTAGACATGGGTGAGACGTTGGTGCCTTGTCGGAGATGAGGGGCGCTTTTCCCGATTACCTGGCTACACATGTATTCCACGACGTCTTGGAAAATATGTGTCTTTGTGACAGTAATTGACAGATGGCCTTTGAAACTGTGAGACGAGGGCTCATTTGACATATATGTAGGTCTCGACCTTGAAAGCTCTTACTCGATGAAGAATGACCGAGCTCGGAGATACCTTTTCTGGTAATGGTGGAGTTAACCCCGAGAGATGCTCTGATTGATAAAACGAGTCAAGCTTTGCCAATGTGACTCATTGCGTATTCGGCTGGAGACCCTGCGTGTATTCATTTAATTCATTTAATATTAGAACAAATCAAATCACTCTCTGTGTAATCCATACGGGTAACTCCGTAGTAGAATCCAAAAATAACGAGAATTAAGATTAAGTCACGTGGTCTTTATTAACCCCTTGGAAATCAGGCAACACAGATTATATAAGGTTAACGGCCCCGCGATTCACTTCTTGGCACTTGGCTTTCTCTTTCTATACTTTCTACCGAGTACCTATGACAAGCCCAACTTGAGAAAACTCTCTGTATTTTATTCTCTGAAGTAACTCAAGATTAAAATGCATTAAAGTCAAATGACAAACTTCACTTTTGATATATACGCAACGCTATGCCGAATTTATATCCAAATCAAACAAAAAGCTACTTCGACCGCCAAAACGGCTTCATAACAGACCGCATATAAACCAGCAAGTAAACCATCAAGTAATTGGCAACGGTAAAAGCAAGGAAGATACCAAAGTATGGCCAAATCTTCGAAGAATCCAGACCAATTCCAGACAAGTACTGAAAACACAGATTAGCATCACTTCCAGATACAACAAAAAAAGTTTTCTAGGGAACAAACTCACATCATCACCAAAGCTATATTCACAATATCCACACTCAACCATCCCATCTGGGTTGGAGAGATACCCCACACCCTTCGCATCAAGCCAGGCACCCGCATACTCGCTGCAAGTAGTGTTGGGCGGACTCCCAAAAATAGTCAATTCAGACTGAGAGCAGACAACAGGGGTACCACGGAGGACAGAAGTGAGCACACCGCCAATCCAGTATGTAAATGGCGTGACGTAGTACATGGTATACTTCCAGAAGGCAGGCATCTGCGATTGCGGACGGAGGATACCGTTGAAGAGCTCGCACATGATAATAAAGAATGGCATGAGGGTGGCGGCGATCATTGAGTCAGCGCTATAGATTGACAAAATATATTAGTTGACAAGATCACGGCGGAAAAATAAATGGTGCTGGGTTATACTAGACTCACCTCAGAGCGGCAATCCACTGACCCCACGAGGTCGCGAATAGGAAGAAAAGGAAGAACATCAGGAAACAGTATCCCGCCGCAAACCCGAGTGGGAGTCCCACCATGAAATAGTATAGGACGAAGAAAACTACGCTGCCGACGACGGAATAGGGGATCTCAGAGATGATCTGGGCTGTACAGAATGCCACCCAGCCGTATACACCACTCGGGCCTTCTCTTGCTAACCAGATATCGCGGTTCATGATGAAGCGCATGGATATAGCGTTGATAAACTCGGGGACAAGCATCAGGACGAGGAAGCAGGAGAAAGCCTTTGACTGGAGGTCCGTGGTACTGTTCCCGATCTGGAGGTAGGTGAGGCCGTTGATGAGAGCGTGCAGGAAGGAAGAGTAAAGACGCGAGTAAGGGTACTCAGCGGTGCGCCAGAACTGGCGACAGGTCCGTTGAGTGAGGAGTTTGATCTGCTGGCTGAGAGGGGGCAGGGTTGGAGGCAGCGAAGGGGAGCGGGTATTCTTGTCGGACCGAATTGAAGCGATTTCGTTCTTGACTTCGGCGAATTCTTCTGAGTTACGCCAGACTGCCGCCCAGTTTGTTTTATTTCCCGTGTCTTTTGTACCGCCGACGGCTACTTCGATGAGGAAGTCGGCTGCGTTGGTGACCTTCTCTGGGATGTTGCCGTGTCTCGCGAAATACTCGAAGATTGCGTGGCCGGATTCGCCGACTGGGCCGAAGTAGTATGTGCTTCCGCCGGGGCTTAAAGCTAGAACACGGTCGAACTGGGATGTTGTTAACATTGATTTGTGATTAGAGTGGTTGGTACTTACCTCTTCGAATTGTTGCTGGTTAGCTTGGTGGATGGTACAGAGGACCGCCAGTCCCTGATTAGCGAGACGTCGAAGCAGAGCGACAATACTAGTTGCGCCCTGGCTATCGAGTCCACTTGTCGGTTCATCCAGGAAAAGAAGCAGGTTTGGTCGAGCGCACAGCTCCACTCCAATAGTAACCCGCTTTTTCTTCTCGATGTCCAAAGAGCCGATCACTGCGTCTTGCAATTCAACCAGGTCTAATGTGTGAATCACTGTTTCCACATACGCCAATTTGTCCGCCGTTGGAACGTCATGGCTTTGTCGGAGCATTGCGGAGAACTCAAACGCTTCTTTGATCGTACTGCTTTCGTCGTGGATATCCATTTGCTGGCAATATCCGATCTGTCGGTTGAAGGACTGGTCAATTGACCGGTTGTCCACAAATAGAGACCCAGATAAAGTGCCAGGGCTCTCTCTTTGGGTGAGTGCAGTCAACACTAAAGGTTGTTAGAATCAAGCGATCCATTAATTTCATTGGGGATCTTACATGTAGACTTTCCTGCTCCCGAGGCACCAACAAGAGCAGTCAAAGATCCCGGCTTGCAGTATCCACAAACACCATCCAAGATCTTCCTAGTCTCCTTTCCAATTTGCACATTGAGCTCCAAGTCAGACCAGGAAAAGGTAGACTCGGTAGCTGTAAGTGTCTGGTCATGCTTTGTTTCATAACCAACAGGCGGCGCAGCAGAATCAACCGAGACCGGCGATTTCTCTTCATCGTACTGGACATTCTTTTCCTTCTGGAAGAGTTTCCGGGAGCTCTTGTACTGGATAGGGCCGGCACTGTCCAACTCCCACTCAAGCACCTCGCTCAACCAGCAGGTCATACCGATAAAGGCGACGGTGAAGAGACATAAAATTCCAAAATTGCGCCAGACATTGCTGTAGTAGAATCCATACTTCATAGCCAGGTAGTCATCACCATTCACGACGGTGCTGCCAATCTGACTGCCAGCATAGGCACAGGTTTGGTATGCGAGGTCCGTATATTCCGAACCGGACGGAATAATGGATGCGGCCGCGCAGGTGAAGTTCATGTTGTGAAATTCGGCCGACATGACTGCTTCGTATGTATACAGAGCAGGAGTTGTATATGCGAGCCATCCAACCCAAGGAACATCTTGAATCATCTTGTCGACAGAGAGAACGTAACCGCCGAACACGATGCAAAACATAACAGAAACTCCGCAGTAGCGGAGGGCAACTTCAAAGTTATTGGATAGAGCGGCGAACACACGGAATTGTGCCGTCAGGCAGATCGTGGACATATAAATAAAGAGGCAGTCGATGAAGAAGGGACCGGCCTAGAAGAGTTAGTGTCTATACTTGCGGCAATATTCCGAAATTACTCACATCAGACCGTAGACCGGAGAGGAAATACATGACAATCAAATACAAGAAGACCAAAAGCACAGTTGTCACCATATCTGAGAGAACTCGGGCCAAACACACAGCGCTGGGCCTCACAAAAGCGAATTTTTTCTGTCGACTCAGGATATCACGACCCTGCATGGCTTCTTCCAGCTCCGACATCTGCAGCCAAGCAAGCAGAATGGAAGAGTAGAAGAGCACACCTCCGCGAGAGTACATACCGTCAGTGGTCTGGGGCTGATCGTAGAACATGGATCCAATCAACAAGCCATATATCACGCAAGAAATCAACTTGATGTACAGTGAGCCCGTATGTCCTTTCAGCTGCCACATTTGACGCTTCGCGCAAAGAACGACCTGTCGGAAAAGCGAAATCGTATATGGCGACTTGGACGAGACAAAGCGTGATTTATCACTCTGCACCGTCTTCTTGAATTCCTCTACGCTGTCGCACTCCGAATCCACTAGGCCGGAAGACCGACCGACAAACTTCTGATCTTCGTAGGTTTCAACAGCTCTCTTGATTCTAGCGAATGCAGCACTCTGGCGGAAAGCGGCTTCTAGTTCGATGGGGCCCTTCGGCGCGCGGTTTTCCCATCCAGCACGGAACCGCCGTCTTTCAGGCAAGGTGATACTAGTCAGAAAATCCGAAGTTGTTTGCATATCAGCGCACTCATAACCCAGCTCTTCGAAGTAGCGCTTCGCCTCGTTGGCAGATCCTTGGTATAGCATGCGGCCCTCATCAATGAGCAGTACCTTATCCACCAGCTCATATATAGCATCTGAGGCTTGGTACAAGGTGAGCAAGGTTGCTTTGCCACAGGTATCGGTCATGATACGCAGACTGCGTGCATAGTCGAGTGCAGAGGACGCATCCAGTCCTCTCGTGGAATTATCCCAACATGCTACCGATGAATCCGTAGCGAGAGATTCAATGATGGAGATACGCTTGCGCTCTCCGCCGGACACGCCGCGGATATACTCATTTCCCACCAAGGTGTTCATGGTATGCGACATGCCAAAAACCCGCCCATAAATCTCTAGGTACCGGGGAATCCTCTCCCGGTAACGCTTGGGGGTCTTACTTTGCAGGGCAAACTCAAGCGTTTGACGCACTGTCAGAGTGGGGAAATGGACATCGTCCTCGGGGACGTAGGCCACGACGCCACGGTAGTGTTTCCTGACTTCATCTGGACTGAGGCCGGAATAATCGATTGAGCCCGTGACACCCAGAAAAGAAGAATGGTGGCCAGCGATAGTTCTGAGAAAGGTCGAGCAGCCGGCACCAGGACGACCCAGAACGCTACGTAGTTCAGTTCAATCAGGCTGAATTCAGTAAGGATGGGTTAAGGTTCGTGCTTACAGCATGATTTCCCCGCTCTGCACGACGCCGGAAAAGTCCCGAATAAGTGGACGCCCATGCTCGGGCTTCTTCTTTGCGATCCATGGCTGGACCGTCCACTCATAGATATCCTGGAGGGTGAGGGTACGCCACAGGGCTGTAGCGAAGGTCTTTACATCTGCGTGAGTGTCCCCATCACCCCAGGTTGAGAGGGATTGGAAACACACACCGAGGTTGGCTGGTTTCTTGCCCTGGACTTGTTCCTCGAGGAACTTGTCGAAAGAGGAATGCGGTTCCGGATACTTGGGATCCGGGTGAGTTTGGGCGGTTAATGTGTGATGGATATCGGCGAGGGCATTCTCATCTTCGTGTGAGACCTGCACTCTTGGAGGTTCATTGTTGTGTTTTTCTGTAGCAAAGGAAGAACTATGCTTCAGGTGGGGGTGAAGAGGAGCGGGCATATTGAGCCTTCGGTGGTGTAGGTCAAGAAAATCCCGAACTCATTGTACTATATATGAAGAAATTGCACGGCCTTGATTCATATTTATAAAGAGCAAGAATAAGAATTCAAATCAAGAAAAAAAAATGAGAGGCATGACTAGATGCTCCCCAAAAGGGAAGCCAAGGCTCATTATGATGAACGTGGAGATGGCCAACCAATCAGGGCGGATGAAAAAGCACAATCATCGAGATGTTCCTCGTGGGTCGGAGACGATATCTGACCATATCGTCATATGGCCAATGACAGGAGGAAAGTGGGTGCGAGTCATAGTCCCTTTTTTTTCCAACACTTTCATTGCTTTCACCAATTTCGGCAGTTATTCTGAGAAAAGCTTGAGATATAAAAAAGAAGATAAAAAAGAATCCGATTTCAGCGGAATCCGCGGCCACCGCGCGATTGTTTTGCAGAAAAAGGAAGCCAAGAGGAGAAAAAGGATCCACACGAACCACTGTAGAGCCATGTGGGAACCAGAGGGAAGGAGATCATTCTTATAGCGGCTAACTCGTTAACTGTGTAAAGTATACGAAGTATAGATGGATGTACTAAGTACATACTAGCCCAATTAGGTCTATAGTTAGGTACTTAGGTACCTAGGTATGGTCTAGAATTTGAACACATCCAAATATAGTATCTAGTATGTTCTAGTGCACTCTAAATAGAACATTTAGGGCATTCTGTTATAATATGCTGTATACCTATCACACTATATAGTTCCCAAGACACCTGCATGCGTTGTCATACACAGATCACCTGGGCAGTGTCAAGTGTCAAGTGTCAAGTGTCAACCCCCGCACTTTTGACTTTCGACACTTTTTGCACCGGAGAATTCCTTACGTGGCGGGCTTACTAATATCCATATCTTCCATCTATGGGTGGATGTGCAGTTGTGCCTCAGGTGTCTATTTACCTGTACCAACATGAGTTAAAAGACGAAATATCATTCATCAATATGACTATACTCATGTTCTATACAGACAATATAGAATATATATCTAGTCAAATAAAAGACTACAGAATATGAAACGCCAGCTTTAATGACAACTATTGCAAACACCAACCTCGCTCATCTCCAAAATCATATTCCCATCCTATTTCCTAATCCAGTCTAGCGCCCCCAAGCTCCAAGCTCCAGCCTCGACTTCCTCCCCTTCCCTCCTCCTCTCCCTACCCCAAAAATGCAAACCCTCTACAATGCTCTAATCCGCACCCACCACATCACCTCCCGCAAAAAAGTAGCTGCGCTCAAACGCGCCGCAGACACACACCAATGCGCCGTACTCCTGCGTTCCGGCGGGTGTCCGGGGATCATGTATGTGGAGGGCGGGAAGGAGCCGGTGGAGAGCTGGGTGGATGTTGTGCGTCGGCTGCGATATAAAGATTTCCAGTTGGTTACGAGGCCCGGGGTTGTGAAGGAGGAGGGTGGATGTGGAAAACAGGGGACTGGTGACGGGAATAGGAACGGGGAGGGAAAAGATGGGAAAGAGTTGGATCTCGCGGTAGGATTGGATGAGGTGGAGAGTGTCAAGGAGTTTGGGGGCATTATGGCGAGGAGGGGGATTTGGAATTGGTGGAGGAAGGGGATGGGGTATGCTTGATGTTTTCATGGGTTGCATTTATGGTGTTGTTGATGATTTGTGTACTACTTCCTAAGATATCCAATTGAATTTTGCTTTCTTATACACTAATTGTCGTTGATTCATGCATTCCCTTCACAGGGCTAATATCCCAAACGCCATAATCTACCTATGTTACATATCTATACAATAATCGAGAAGGTGCGAGTTTCCACTCAAAACGGCGCCGGATAACTGAGCAGCTTACAGACATCCTACATCAAGTTAGCAACCACACAATTTATCCCCATCCCCAGAAACGGACATACCTTTCGTTGTCTCCGATATTTATCATAGATCATCTTCCAAATCTCTCGATCCCGACACCCGCTCTCCTGCGGCGTGCCAGGGTTATTGTCACACTTCGGCTGCTCCGCCGCCAACATTTCCTGCGGCCACATAATCCACGGCTTCGGCAGCGGCCAATCCGAAAAGTGCACAAACTTAGCCTGCGCCAGGGCATGGTCAGGATCCCAGACCTCATCGTCATTCCCCAGGAACTTCCGATGATCCTTCGTCCGGAACTCGCCAGTCAATAGGCCATACTGCCGGTGCGGAAGAACCATTGCAGAGTCCCCGTACCGCCTGTTCAACAGCTCCATATCATACCGGTTATCTGTCACGTTCATATCGATTTGACCGTTCTGGGCGAGTGTAGTAACGTCGGTCAAGGCAAGGTATTCGCGGAGGGAGGGCTCAATGACGACCATCAGTGACGAGAGCATTTTTTCCGGGAGAAGCCAGTAGGCACGTGGCATGGCGACAGTGGTAGGTGGGAGGAAGAAGAGCTCGTCCATGGTCTGGAGGAGGATAACATCCGAGTCGAGGTGGATGACGCGGTCATATTCGTGCTCGCCGAAGGCCATGAGCTTGGCGGTGCTAGTATCCCACGAAGCCCTGGAACCGGAGACTATGAAACGGGTTTGACATGTAAGTAAGTGTGTTCAAGAGGCTAGGTCAGTTCCAATAGCGGCAGCCCAACTCACCCGATGGATCCTGGACCCCCTCGATCTTAATTGGGATCAACACCACTTTATACTTGTGTTTAGCCTCAAGTAACAACTGGCTGACACGATCAAAATCATCCTCAACAACGAGGTCCCACTCTTCGGGGTAGAACAGCACGCGGTCCGCCTTACTGCCGAGTCTATGCAGAGCCTCGAAGACCATCAGGCAGTTGCACATGTAGACCTCGTTGGTTGCATACTGGGTATAGGCAAACCGTGACCAGTCGACCTCATCGTAGTGGATATGGGGTAGGGGCAGGGGCGGAGGACGTTCACGACGTTGCCACAGCATAAATAGGACGATAAGCGCGACTACAGCCCATGTTCGGACATGTCGTAGTTGGCGTTTGACTATGGAGAGACATGGTTCATCGGGTATGTCGAAGAAGTCATCTTCCGAGGCATTGGAGCCCCGTCGGTAGGGGAAGGCGGGTTTTTTGGGCGGCATTGTTGGAAGGTGAAGCTATTGACGACGCAGTGGGGATTTGGATTATATGCACGTGATTGCTATGTCATCGGTGACACGAATCCATTTTTGGAATGTTAAAATGGGAATTTTATGTTTGAAGGCTGAAACAAGCTTACAGGCTTGAGATTCCAATGTACGAAGTTGTGGGGAGGGGCCCACCTCTCCTCAAGGTTGACCGTGGGAAACATCTACAATGTTACGCGTGGACGAGCAACTTTCTATTCAACCTTTTTTTTCTTGATTTCAATTCGTAAATCTATTGGATCTGAGTTGATATTTATGCCAGGAGCCTAGGAACTAGTGTTAATGAATAATGATCTATTAAACTGACGGAAAAAAATATTTCATCTGTGATTACAAGGCGAAATAATACAAGTACCTCTACTAACATTTACATAGCAAAAATACAAAAAATAGTTTCCCTGGGAATCGAACCCAGAACCTTTCCGGAACATACGCTAATCGCGCTTGTTAACGGAAAATCATAACCGCTAGACCAGGAAACTGTTGTATGTTTCAGCGGAACGGAAAGGAATTCATAAGCTCCACTAACATTCGAGCAGCAAAAAATGCAAAAAAATAGTTTCCCTGGGAATCGAACCCAGAACCTTTCCGGAACATATGCTAATCGCATTTGTTAACGGAAAATCATAACCGCTAGACCAGGAAACTGCTCGACCACTTGGGCCAATTGATGAATATGCAGGCAAAAATTGGCATTATGTCCCAATACTAAGTGTGGTACACATATGACAAGTGTATTGTCTCTCCATGTCCATCTATATCAAGGGCATTGTTTTTCTTTATTCTATTACACCTCCTTCCTGTCAATTTGAAATACTAGATAGCCTGGCTCGATCCGGAACTATCATATCCACTAGGTTAGTTGGTCATTGAGCATCATCTATGGGTGGTCCACGCTATATATATATGGAATGCGAGAGACAGCATCCTCCACATTGAATCCTTGTTTTTTTTTAATATCGCTCCATATTTTCACACCAATAAGAGACCATCATCTATTTCTCCTATCGATGTAATATATCACTACGTTGAGCACAGAAAATGCATAAACTTTGCCAATGTACGAAACTAGTACAGGTTGCCCTATATGATAATACTGTGCAACTTTGTTCATAATATCATACCTCCGTACCAATATTAGAATACTAGACCCCCTGGTTTGTCAGATAGCTGTATGAGAAGGACATCATTCCATGGATTTTTCCCACCGCGTGCGATCAGATAGCAGACTCTCTCGGTATCTGCCATCGGCACCGTAGCCTTATCACCGTTTGCCTTCTCATACAAAAGAAGCATCTAACCCATCCCTGAGAAGAGCTTCGACCGAGAGAACAGATAATGTCTGAGCTGCCGAAAGCATCAGAGGCAGTGTGCCTTTCCTCGTTGGAATAAGGGGCGCCTCGTAGATATTGGATCCATACTCCACCAGCAGCTTCACAAATTCAGCGTTTGCATTCTTGACTGCAATATGAAACGGCAGTCTGTTTGTTTTGGGATTGGATTTGTTCGGGTTAGCGCTGTTTGCCCGAAGGAGGTTGAAAATCGGTAGGCTCACAGGTTTGTCAGATAAAGCCGTAAGGAATGCACCGTGTGGACACTAGTCGGGTTTCATATTGATATTGAAACCGCCTCGATCAAGCAGTTATCGTCGGGATGTTGTGCGTCACCTCGTGGGCTCAGGTCCTTGACGGAACTAGCAGATTATGCGATGAATACAACAATCGTATGATTCCCTGGCTAAAAGTAGAGAGCAAGATAAAAAGTGCTATTCCGGACCTTATTATATACTAGAGAGCTATGTACTGTAAATCAATGAAACCCCGCAGAATGAGATTCACCCCCATCGGGTAACAACCTCGTTCCACCTGAAGAAATTGACCTCCCATCATCAACCTGAACAACAATATCCGTCTTGACAGTAACACGTCCACCATCAAGATGCTCCGGGATCTCCGCCTTTGAAATCCGACTACTCGAGCGCTTATGATTATGTCCATCCCACTGATCTTCCTCATCTTTAATACAAGCATTGGTCATATTAGTTACCGTGGCCGAATCCAGCCACTGGTCCTGAACATGGGCGCGGCGTTTCAGCTCTGTATCGGGCTCTTTGTGTTCCGTTGACCGGGAGCGAGACCAGTAGCCGTGGCTGCGGCCTTCACGTCTGTGGTCGACGAAAGAGCGGAGGAAGAGGCGGGCTACTGGGGCACATGAGGCGAGCAGGATGCTGTAGTTTTCAATTCTGGGGCTATTAGCAAATGATTTTGGTGTCGGGAGGTTGTAGTTGTGCTTACTTTACCCAAAGAACAAAGCTCACAATGTTATAGGTGAAGTCCTGTCTATCACCGAGGGATTTGAGTTTCTGGTGAATGTATTAGCGCTGCTATATAAGTCGAAGAAAGACAGCTTACTCACATAGGTCTTTATGATAGAAGCACAGCCGGACAGGAGTAGTGGTCCGCTGAGAGTGATGGTCTGCCAAATCCGGCGGGATCGGACGGTGCCACTGATTTTGCAGAATTGGGACCAGAATGATGTGTGTGGATTACGGTGAAGAGTTCTCAGGAAGAACTGCCACAGTTCGACGGCAGCGAGCACGGCGAGGAAGAAATCGATAACGGTATTGAAGCCTGTGGGAATTGCAATTAGCTTTGCATTGAGCCGAAGTATGCATCATTTTACATACCTCCTTGTACAAATCCGACAGTCGTCTGGACAGTCGGTGATTGGCACTTAACCGAACCATCTTCAGGGAGCGGTGTCCACATATAGTGGAAGTATTGTACTCGATTAGTCTGCAATAAGATTAGAATAGGCCAAGCACCAAGAAGGAGAATGCTGACTGTTTGATATGGGTTCGGTCCGCACTGGATAATGATTTGGACGATTGTAACCATATTGACGACAACCTGAACAACAGCACAGACAATAATAGATAGGCGAATCTTCTTGTCGCTCGCCGCAAAGCAAGTCAAAAGAAACCACATCATACCTGCGCGTGAGACCATCGCCGAAGTGACAGCCAGTGGCTGTGAAAGGAAGTCCCATTTCATAGAATTAAGACGCTCTTCGTTGGTTAAGTAGAAAAAATGCCTCCCAAGGCCCCAATTGGCACTAGACAGAGTTAGTGGGTAGCATGGAAATAAGGATAAAATTCGATCTCACCTCATTTGAATAAATATCATATGGGTGATATCAAAACCCCAAGCCACGAGGAAGAACAGATCCTCTGTACCCCAGATTCGACCGGGTGCAGTGACCTGCGGTAAAGCCCAGCGCACCCAGACCTTGATGGCATAGCGGAACAACAATGCCACACCGACGATGGCTGTGAGGACCTGCTCGAGGATTAGTATAAACACACCCAGAGGCAATATTTCGCCGAGGATAGCATACCCAGCAAGCTTGAAATGTGCCAGTTCCTATTCAACATCCGTGTTAATCTTCTAGGTTCATTTGCTTGGCTTTTGCCACGAGGTAAACATACCGATGTTAACATCGCCCTCACCAGGTTTCGGAATATCCATAATTAAGATGAAACACAAGGACCCGGTGTGTGGAGCAGCCAAGTATTCAGCAGATTCTCGATTATAGCGCGGGGAGCCAATTCAAATACTCATTGGCATGGATGCGAGACGAGAACGATGCGCGGGGTTTGATCAGATGGGTCGGAAGAAATAAAATCGCATCCAAATCCAATCCAGGGCCAAGGAATATTAGACTCTTGAAAGTTCTTAGAAATGGAGATTACGTTAAAACTCTCGCGCGAACTGATTTATAGGTCAGAACCTTGCCCAGAGGGTCGTTTATCGGGTGGAATGGCCCATATAGTATGATTGAGAGGAAACAAGGGATGCAGTGTAAACCGGCAGATTAGGAATCAGGTCAAGTGAAGCGAGTTGCTGATGTGTTGAATGATATGGTGGAGCATTAAACCCTGGATACGGGGTCATGTACATCAAGTTCTGACGGGAGTCAAGCGCGTGGCCAATCCGGGAGTTAAGAAATGCGATAATTAGATCGTGGCAATAGACAGGTTCGCATTTACAGGACCATGTGGAGTGAAAAGAAGCGACATTTCTGGTGGAAAGGGGGATAGAACCATGCAGTGGCCATTCGATTTGCAGCAAGGGATGTGACAAGGAATGAGAAAAAAGAAAACACATCAAGTACGTATCCATGTGGAATTGACCGGTTCGATACAGTCTTAGATCGGATCTGCAATGATCTGCCTATGAGTTCGAGAGATAAAAAAGATAAAAAAAACTATAAGCTTCGGGTAAGCGAAGCTATTGAAGGGATGTGATCTGTATACATTAAAGTGAAAATGATACATCATATTAACAACGAACTATGAACAACGAAGGAAACATTAGTCAATAAACTCTACGGAGTACTCCGTACTCAGTACCTGAACTATCGATCTGCCCTCCTCATCTCCACCAATGACTCTCCAGCCCTAACATAAACCTCAAAAGTCACCTCCAGCCCACACAAACCCGCCATCTGCCTCCACTCTACCGAACTCCTCTCTCGGCCCCCATACAACGCAATCATACTTGCATGAAGCGAAGTATAAGTCAAATTCTTGGCATACTCAATAATCAGCACCCGTGAACTAGGCGCCATAGCTCGCGAAATCTTCTGCAGCAACGCCACAGCATCCAAATCAGGCAAATTATGCAAGATATGCTGCAGCGCGTAAACACAGGCCTCACGAACGGGCTGCTCAGCCTCCTTTTTGTAGTTCCACTCCATAAGCCGTACACCAGGCACGCTATCAATGTCGGCATTGAACTCCTGCACGATTAGATCTTCCGCGCCGAGATGCGGGTACGCAGTCTGGACCTCGAGGAGGAGTTCGCCACGACCACCGCCGATGTCGACCATGGTAGCGGAGCCAGTACCGGTGCCAGTGGAAATATCACCCGCTAACGCGCTATCTAAATCATAACCCATAGACTTGACGCGGTCGGGGAAAGTTCCGAACTTTAGAAACTTGCCGACCATGAAATGATTGAAACTGTCCATGCGACCCTGAGTCTCCATAATCGAGTACGTATGCTGCTCCGCTAGCTTGGACTGGCCCATCAGCCGATAGGCATATTGCAAGGGGCCGTCTGCTTCGGCGAAGGGGTATGCAAAGCGGGTGTCCTGGAGCTTTTTCATCAAGAATGCGCCGGCCATTAGGCCTTCCGTGGTGCTTGGTGGGGTTAGTGCGTGTCTGGAAGATTCTGTAGTTTCTAGAATAGAAATCAGGAATGCATGGGAGGAACTGACAAGTGCAGTGCGCCATGCTGGGCAGAGGGCATGGCGACCATGTGGTTTGTGATGGCATTTGCTGTAAAGCAGTCCTCGTCCACGCGCTCGACTAGCCCAAGTCCGGCCATGATGTACAGTGTGTCCGCTGCGAAAAGGGATTAGTATTGGTATACTACTTGTCACCTGTAGCCGGATATTCTTACAGGCTAATCTGGTACCTATATTCATCGTCAGTATAACAGGCCTGACATCCATCAGCCATTCCAACTCAAATCCATACTCAGCTCAGGCTCATTTTCCCCTTTGGCTTTGAGACGTGCATTGCAGGTCGCCGAGACTTCATCGGCCGTCGCGGGTCTGCCATGACCCACGAGGATATTGAAGAGATCAAAGTGAATCGCGACTGGGACAAATCCTAACGATGCAGGCTGTGACTGAATTAGATGGAAGGTTTGTCTGACCGGTTGGTCATACTCACTACTGTGATGGTTGCTGCGAGGGCGGCGCCTGGAGGTGCGACAACGGGGGCTGGAGAAGACAGGCCCAGGAGGCTGGCTAGGCGGGTTAGAAAAGACATTAGAGGTTGGAGATTGGAGATGAAAATTTTCTGAGTGTGAGGATCATAGGGAAGTATACGGAGTACTCGACGTTATAATCTCTAAATAGCTACATGTACAGCGTACGGGATACGGCACGAATTCCGGTACTAGTACAGATGTAATATGGGAATGGGATGTAGATAATTCATGACTAGAATACCAGGAGATTACAATACCATCCATAATTCCAGATTCATTATTATGTTGTAGCATGGGATGATCGTGCTCTGTAGAAGATCATTGGTCCAACATCACCAGGTTAGGTATGCGCAAGGGATATCACACCAAGACAGACACGGCAATGCCACAGCAATACGAAACAAAGAAGTCAAGGCAAAAAGAATAAATCAGCAAATCGAAGAGCCCAATAGCGAATTACCCGAAAATCCCGAAAATGAAGGATCTACTAGCCCCGATCTACCTTTGTGATATATCCACTATCCACTATACGTACATTCCGGAGACTTTTTAACAGATCCAAATCGGAATTATGGATATCTGATCTCTCCTAATTCCTCAGAACTACTTTCTAGAATCCCCTGTACAACAAAAGCCACGCGAGAATCTCCATGTGTACTCGAAAAACCGGCCGTGCATAAAACCTACAGTGCCCCGTCACACAAGAGAAGAAAAAGATCTTCATTCACCTCCTTACCTCGACGAAATCTGCTGTTTTGGGGTTGCCTCTTATATTATACAGAATACAGACCCCAAAAAGGGCGAACATGTCTACCATGGAGAAACCCTCCCCGGTCTACTTCACGCAAGAGATGGCAGCCAGTGCGTCGTCGTCGCTTGAGACACAGGAACTGAAGGAATGCTATTCCAATTCCGATGTCAAGGCCAGGGATCCCTTGAACCCGAGGAACTGGTCTTCGGCGCGGAAGACGATGCTCTTTGTGTCGCTGATGACGAGCTCGTTGTTGGCAGATGGGTATGTATGGCCGATCGCGAAATCCCCGAGGCCACCACGGGTGTCAGCTCATACGTGTACTGCATAGATGAGTTTTCTGACTGAATCTCTTGCAGGGCTATGGTGTGGGGTGGAACGCTGGTTACGGAACAGGCCATGGATTGGAATATTAGCATCGCTCATTCGGCGACGAGCATGAATTATGGTATTCTGCTGCAGGGGTTTGGGGGGATTTTTGCTGTTCCACTCATTGAAGCGTATGGTCGGTGAGTTGGTGGTTTTTTTCCCCGCCCGCATTGATTATCACATTGACAGTTGCGCCTAGTTTGCCGGTTTGGCTGTGGCCTCAGGTAATCACCATGTTCATGGTGCTGGGTGCTACCTTTTCCAATGATTGGTCTACCTTCACGACGTTCCGCTCTTTGCAGGGTCTGTTTGGGACAGTACCTCAGGTAATTGGGCTTCCGATCATTCATGATATGTATACCTCGGCTGGTAAGTCCTTCCTCTGGGATTTTCTCGAGTATTTGATGCTGATCCGACAACAGAATGGCCGCGGATGATCAATATTTGGTAGGAGACTTGTCAACTTAAGTCTAACCAGAGTGGCACTGACTGAGAATAGGGGCACCACCTTCCTCGTCGGACCATTCCTCGGCCCCGCGATAGCAGGATACATCGGCGCCGGGTCAGACTGGCGCACCTCATTCGGAGTCCTGACAGCCATCTATGGTGTATCCACAGCAATGGTGATCTTCTTCGGCTATGAGACATACCATGAGCCTGGACGAACAGCCAAGCAGTCACGCCTCGCGTCTTATTTTGGCATTGGAAATACCCTGCTTCCCAAGGGATCGACGTTGAGCTATTGGAGCCGAACAGTCGTGGTCTATGTGTTTAAATTCCCGTTGTTGATGACTGGTGGGTATGGCCGATCTAGCTTGCAATGGCATTCACTAACCAGGATTTTGTCAATAGGCATCGCTATCTTGGTAACATTTACCTGGCCAATTGGTAAGTAACCATCATCACACCGTTCTTTCACGCGCTGACTCTCTAGGAATCACAACCACCATCGATACCTTCCTGCACAGTCCTCCATACTTATTTGACACAATCGGGGCATCATCGATGCGATTCGCCGGTGTGATTGGAGCTTTATGTGGTACGCATCCTCATATTCCCCCACCTCTCCTGATTCTCACCGTTTCCCTAGGCTGGGCAGTTGGCCACTTCTTCAACGGCTGGATCTTCAGGCGCCATAGCTCAACCTGGCGAACCGAGCTCCGCCTTCACGGTGTCTGGTTCCCGATAGCTAGTATGGCGAGCGGTCTCCTCACCTACGGACTAACCATGCACTTCGGCAAGCACTGGATTGGGATAGCCATTGGGTGGATCATGGTGAACATCGGCATGGTAGCCACGATTGTGTAAGTTTCAATTTCACTCTGTTGAGTATTGTTTCGTTTCTCTAACATCATTTGCTCAGTGCCATCTCGGCCTATGCGTTGGAGAAATACCCAGAGCAGGCGACCTGTGTCTCGGCCATTCTGAATATGTGGCGCACCTGTGGCGGGTTCGCGGTGGGATACTTCCAGCCTTCATGGATTCAGCGTAATGGACTCGGACTGGTTTTTGGTATTCAGGCTGCCATTCTGTGTGTGGCTGTCGCTTTGACTATCACTCCTGTGTTCTTGTGGGAGCGGAAAAGGTGGTTGAGAGCTGATGTTGATGCTGATGTTGATGCTGAAGCTTGAATTGGTGTAAGCTGTATATGTGTGATGATTAGAATGTATTCATTTGATATTTTGTATATCTTGTCCTCAGACAACATGAGTTGACCCTCATCAGTCCCAATTTGGTCCGTTGTCACTGAAACACACGTGATTAATGCCTTATACATCAGGCTTCAATCAGGCCACGGCCCGGTTTGCCGACCCGAACGCGTCCGTGTAGCGTAGGCGTCCTTGTTTCATGCTTAATTTATTTAACGCCATGGCTGAATCCTGTACTCCATACCACTTTGTACAGATTAATTGACTCAATCTCAAACTTGAGACTTGACATACCCCTGATCTTCATCTCCTGAATCTTCCCCCACGAACAAACAGTCTACGGAGTACGCGGTCGATCATTGCCTCGCTATGCAAAGTCCCGCTAGCGATGACGCTTCCCGTGGGGCGGCGGTCTGAAAGACGCCACGGCCCAGTTGGCTTACATGTGCCGCGTGGTTGCTGATCAGTCCCCAATGAACCAGTCGCTTGGCCTATCAAAACTCCCCCGTTTACCCCGTTCAGAGAGGGTCGACCGAATCATTTCTGCCGGGCTATGGATTGTCCACTGTCAAAACCGAGGCAGTGTCGAACTGGTTTGGCGATCACTGACCCTTTTTTTTTTTTTTTTTTTTTTTNGTTTTCAATCATTTCAATCACTTCAGTCTTTTCTTACCCTCATTACTCTCGTTAGCTGAATGGCATCGATTCCCGTTTGACTTTTAGATTGTCCCCAAGCGCCAACTCGACTATGTCTAGTTCTCCGCGACGATGGCTCTTCGTCGTCTTTCCAATCCTTACATTTTGCTTCATATACTATCTCATTCGACTTCCTGAATCAAACCCGACAATCGTGAACAACTCAGTGCAAATTCCTCAAGTCGGAGGGGAAACATTTGTGGTAGGGGAGGAGAAGCAGACAAGTCCTCCTCCACCTACTCTTTCCAAAGAGGAAGCCCTGGAGGACAAATGTGGCCACTTACTACACGCACTCGACAATGTCATGGTCGTAATAAAAACTGGCGCGACCGAATCCCTCGAAAAAGTCCCCATCCACCTCCGCACCACGCTGGAATGCGTCCCACACTTCGCCATCTTCTCCGACTACGAAGAAACCATCGACGGTATCCGCACCTATGACGTCCTTCGCAACATCAGCGAGTCAACAATGAAAAAAGAGCCCGAATTTGAAATATACCGCCGTTTACGAGAAGTCGGACGCGAGGGTCTAACAAACGAAGAATGGGGCGACGACACAAACGGCCCACTAGGCAAGGTCAACAACCCAGGCTGGAAGCTCGACAAATGGAAATTCCTCCCAATGATCGACGAAGCACTAGAAGTCATGCCCGACGCCAAGTGGTACGTCTTCCTCGAAGCCGACACCTACATGGTCTGGCCGAACCTGATCAGCTGGCTGGCACACCTCGACCCAGACCGGAACTACTACCTGGGCAGTCCCATGCAAATCGGCGAAACACTCTTCGGCTACGGCGGGGCGGGCATTGTCCTCTCAAGCTGGACGATGAACCTCCTGCACGAGTACCAGATAGGGGCAAAGGAAGATCTCGAAGCGATGACCGCACACGAATGGGCAGGCGACTGCGCGCTGGCGCGAGCGCTGCACGACGTGCACGTGGATCTGACCTGGGCCTGGCCGATGATGATGACGTCTCGGCCATGGGAAATCGACCATTTCTCCGAAGGATACGGGCGCCAGCCGTGGTGTTACCCAGTTATCTCATACCATCACATGGCGCCGAGGGACATCGAGGAGATGTGGGAGTTTGATCGAGCATTCTTTGCCAGTGGGAAGAACGCGCTCATGTTGCATGCGGACGTTTACCAGAAACTTGTCTACGATGGGACTTTCTCGGCACGCGATGATTGGGATAACCTCTCTGCGATCAAGATTGATTTTGCGGCTGGCACAATCCCTTCGTTGGATGTTTGTGCGGAGGCCTGCGCGCGCAATAATGATTGCCTGCAGTATTCGTTTAATCACGTCGAGGGGGTGTGTAAACAAGCTTCTACAACCTTTGCAGGCGTTGCCACCAATGGCACGCAGTCTGGTTGGATTACACCTCGCGTGAACAAGCTTCTCAAGGCATTCCAGTCTTCATGCAATGAGGTGCAATATATCTTTGATTGATTTTTCCTTTTGCTCTTCAGCCATCTCCTTTCCCCTTGGATTTTTCTTGTACATATATCAACTTTCTTTTCCTTCTTCCTCTTATTTGATCGCGCATCAAATCTCAAATTTGAGGGCAAGGCGATTCCATGCTTTCAAAAGAGTCATTGGCGAGGCGTTTTGCAATGGTGCTGTGGTGGCATCGTCTGCCGGGCAGACGAAGACTCATTTCTGGACCATTTTCTTTTTTCGTTTCATATTTTCATTACATCTACCGATCATTTCTAGTGATACCAATATTTCAATAATATCAGTCAAAAAAACTTTCCATTTATAGATGCTTTGGACATGTCTGGTAATTTGGACGAAACTCTTATCCACCGTATGATGTCTGGGGTATATTAACATACGCGGCATACGGAGTACATGGATCTGAGCCGTTTAAATGGCGCGATTAGCGTTCGAATTGGAATTAGTCGACAATTTCTCCGAAATAAAAGCCTTTGTGCGGCAGGTCTTCTATTTGTTTTTTGTCCAGAAGCCACACATAGTGTCGTAGCGGAGTACACATGATGTAGACAGTGAAGACTGCGACAAAAGGCACACTATGGGGTCACGCCAGCGCTGGACAGCCCTTTGGCCGATGTTTGGGGTTAAGTCACCAGGATTGGAGTTACCTGGCCATCTGAGGGATCTCTGACCCGGAATACACGTTGTGAGAGATGATCAGAAAAACGAGGTTTTCGGACAGTAGCACTTCTGCTGGTAGAGAAGATCTGCCGTGTCGTAAACGATCTTATCGTGGTACAGAATTTTAGCGTGCGGCTGTTCGTTGTTCAACAGGCATCGAGACCGCTGGCGTAATATTAGTTGTCCCTGTCAGTATTGGCGCACAGGGCCTTCCGTATGACCGGCCTTGATGGTTGTTGTGACGGAGGGGGTGGTCTCTTAACGACGGGCATGACGAAGCGCTCGGGAGGTTGAAGAATGAAAGTCAAGGACTTGAACAGTGGAAGTTAAATGTGAAGACAATGACTGGATTTATAGCGATGAACAGTATAAATCAAAATTCGAGGTCTTGGAGGGGGACTCGGCGCTGATTCCGTTAGTATAGCTTCATTTACTACGTTGACGTCCCTTTCTATAAGAAGGAAAAGAGGTAATAAACAGCCTTTTGGAGGATCCTATACTTCAATATTGTATACCTAGTGGCAAGTGAGACTGGTCACACGCCAGGTAGCCACCACCTAAAGCTCAAAGCTCGACAAGCAATGACCGTGTAGATCAAATGCATATTACCCGATTCGGCGAACTAGTGTCCACTAACCCCCGCTTGGCGTTCTTTTACCAACTTGATGGTTCCTCAATTGATGAAGATCGACACGATTATCGCCTTACTATGCCGATGAGTGGGGAAATACAAGGCAGATCGAACGCTAAATAAAGCCTCGAGCACATATAAATGCCAGTTCCCACAACCTTACCCAAGAGTCCCCTTTTAGGCTCTGGGAGCAGACTACAAAATGTCAAACCGACAAATTGTCTTGTGCTTCGATGGCACAGGAAATACCTTCCGCACGGATGGCACGGACACCAACGTCCTGAAAATCTGTCGCATGTTAGAAAAGTCCGACGAGCAACGTAAGGATTACCTCCTAGGTTGATACCGAAACAAGTCTTCTAACTGCAAGCCAGTATGTTACTACCAACGTATGAGCGTATCCACCAGATAACTACAAGGATACTAACCCCAAGTAGCGGGAATAGGCACTGAAATAACTCCGGGCTCCCTGGCCAGCACGACGATCCAAAAGAGAGGGAAATTAGACAATAGCAAAGTGCTAAATCTCGCACTGGGTCGTTCCTTCGATCGACACGTTCTGGGCGGGTACCGGTTCCTTATGCGGCACTACCAAGCCGGCGCCAAGGTGTACATTTTCGGCTTCTCGCGTGGCGCATACACGGCCCGGTTCTTGAATGAGATGCTTGACTATGTCGGGCTTCTCGGCCCGGATAATGAAGAAGTGGTGCCGTTTATCTGGGATGCGTTTGTGTCGTGGAAGCTTGGCCGGACGGATAACAACAGAGAAGAGAAGCGAAAGGCCTTTCGAGTGATGAAAGACAGTCGAGAAATATTGTCGCGGCCTATGGCTCGTGTACACTTCTTGGGCATGTTCGATGCGGTCAATAGTATCGCAGACTTTGAAGTTAATGTTGACGGGAGCCCCTCGAGCAAGGTAGTTCGACATGCGGTTAGCATTGATGAACGACGCATCAAGTTCCGGCCAGTTTTGCTGCGGTCGCATAAAGATAAATGGGTTCGGAAAACGTCATCAGATGAAAAGACGCTTGCGAAAGAGACCTCAACCAATGACTTCGAACGCACATCTGGACCTCCAATTCTGCCAGAAATCCCAAACATCAGCCCAACAAGCATGAAGCGAGAGATTGAATCGGATAATGATGACGATGACGATGACATGCAGGACATCGAAGAAATGTGGTTCCCTGGCGGACACGCAGATATTGGCGGAGGATGGAATCTCGGATCTAGCGAGACATGGCCATTAACACATGCGCCTCTCGTGTGGATGGTTCAAGAAGCGCGGCGCGCGGGACTACGACTTAACCCATACAAGCTGAAACAGCACGAGTGCATCGAGGAATCCGATGGTGATTTTAATTTGGGAGACACCTCGAACCCGAAGAAGAACGTCCCCAGCCTGGAATTACCGGCAGCCCACAAAGATTACTTGGAGGCGCTTCACCTGGCTGGTACCCAAGGGCATATCCATGATCTCCTTGCGTACGGTAACGATCTCCCGCTGACTTCCGTCCTCTCGTGGCGTTTGATGGAGTACCTCCCCCTGCGACGGATGGAATTGCAGGCTGATGGAATGTTGAAGGCTGTGCGGTGGCCGCCACCGCGTGGCCAGACTCGTGATATCCCTGCGACTGCCCAAATTCATGTCTCTGCTATCGAGCGTATGAAGTTGGACCCGTCTTACCGTCCTGATAATTTGATTTTTGGCTCGTCGGAGCGGAAGGGGGATACAGGCAGGGCGGTTGGAATCGGGAATTGGGTTGTCCACTCGCATGAAGGTGATCCGGTGCGGGAGAGGTATGTTCGTAGGTAGTGTGGATGATGATCGGATCAAAATGGGTTCGACCTCGAGGGAGAAGAGCTTTTCTAGCTGCCACACTGTATCATGCTGATATATGGATTGGTTCTTCATTTCACATATTTTCACTCTTTGATTGGGATTGACTCCGGTAGATTTAGCTACCATTACAAATTCAAATCTGTTGAAGAGGAATGTAACAGGAGCAGATAAATTGATATTAAATACATGGAAATTAATGCTCAAATGCTATCAAACTTCCCCCACAATGTGATCTCTGGCGAGGATGGAAAGACCTTGGTCACCTTGATTGAAGCGTCAATATGATGAATTGAGAGGCTGTGGTAGATGGCGATACAGTATCAATGGAAGTATCAATGAGACGGATTGAGAGGCTTTGGCAGATGTATATGGGTGGGTATTTGTATCGATGAAAGGTGACCAGAACAGGCTAATGAAGCCAGCTGTTGGTTTTTTTTGCATTTGTTTCTCAACTTTGCGAAGCCACTCTATCCTGGTTTGTGTGACAATTACCATGACCATGACAGTTGGTAGTGGAGAGATGTGGCTGTGTGGTTGTGAGACCACAAGAATTGACGTGGAAAGTGGAGAGTCAGTCGATTAAGATGATTTGAAAGACCAATCCAGATTGCGGGTCTCAGTTGTCGCATTTGATGCAGAGATATTTATGGATGCCAGCTTGTGGGGGAATGTTTGAGCATAGAGTTCAAAGTGCGAAAAGTGAAGTGGAAGGTGGGAAGTGGAAAATGGGAAGGTATTGGGGCATGAGTCGAGATTCGTTCGTCCGCGACAGCTGGTGAAGGGCTGTCGGCCGGGTCGCTTTGCGAGGCCACGCCCGGTTGTTAGTCTGCCCCGAGGCAACTTATGGCGAGTAGCATTTAAACTACCGACCGGAGTGCTTTCACCATAAGCTTGTCGCCTGAGTCGCTTTGCGAGGCCACGCCCAGTTGCTGGAAACTTGCAGTGGGTAGCATTTAAACTACCGGCCGGAGTGCTTCCACTGCAAGCCTGTCGATGTTCGTTTATACAGCAGACAAATAGCTGTCGCCGTCCGAGTCGCTTTACGAAGCCACGCCCGGTTGTTGATTTGCCCCGAGGCAACTTATAGTGGGTGGCATTTAAACTACCGGCCGGAGTGCTTCCGCTATAAGCTTGTCGACTGAGTTGCTTTGCGAGGCCACGCCCAGTTGTTGATTTTCCCGCGGCAACTTGCAGGGGGTAGCATTTAAACTACCAGCCGGAGTGCTTCCACTGCAAGCCTGTCGACTAGAACGGTTTCTGGCTGCTGAATTGTTGTGAGGTGAAGTGAGGCGATGGGAAGGTAAAGAAGAGAGAGGGACATGGGGCGTGGGGGCATGAGGGATACTAGAAATAAGTCAGCAAGTTCATCTTTGTAGAATGTATGAATGGATACCACAAGAAATTGTTATAGCAGAAAGTTGTCATGATGCAAGGCTGCCACGATGATTCGTCGAAGGTTGTCATGGTCATGGGTTGGTATTGAAGTCCATGATGGATGGTGGTCATGATGGATGGTGGTCATGATGGATGGTGGTCATGATGGATGGTGGTTATTGTCACAAAGGCAGGTCATCGTGGATAGTAGCCATAGAAGTAGTCATGATGGAAGGTTGTAGCGAAGAAAGGTCATCGTGGAAGTGGGTTGTCATGGAGGTAGGTTGTCATGGAGGTAGGTTGTCATGGAGTAGGTTGTCATGGAGTAGGTTGTCATGGAGTAGGTTGTCATGGAGGGGCAGGTCATGGTGGAGGTGCCGAAGACATGTAAGTCAAGGTCCAAACAAAAAGACAAATGAAGAAGAGATGTTTAAGAGAAAGAAAGAAAACTAGAGAGAAGTGGGGGAAGGAGGTATTTATACCCTGGCAATGGCTTAAGGATCTGGGGAAACTGGGGTAGGCGACGAGTCCCTTCCTAATTGGGAAGGACCCTATATGGCTGGGTCGTGCCTTCCTAATCTGTCTGAGAGAATAACCTGACATTAATTTTCTTAGAACACAGCGCATTGGACTACAAATCATAAGATCCCAAGGTTGCCTAGAGATATACAGCTATATGATATCGAGAATGAAGTAACTTGCAGATTGCACATATATCTACCAATATAGAATATATCAGGACCCCATTGGCACTGCACAGACTCAACACCTAGTCACACTTAATATAATCACACGGGCATGCTAAGAACACCATCATAAGAGCAGCTCAGCTGAACGTTGCTCTCCGGATTGCTTACACAAGACCACTGCGTACCCGAGTTCAGCAAGATATGGCCGTTCTCAGCAATTGGGCCTGAGAATCTCTCAAGTCCCAGTGTAAATTGGTTAAAGTCCACGGCACCATCGGGAAAGTGGATGTAGTATTGACTGTTGTTGCATCGGGCACTTTCCTTTGGCGAAGATCCGTATGACCTGACATTGAACGGTAGCAGTCAGCCTCTGTCATTGTCAGGGGACACTGTTAAATGAACTGGACTCACCAGATCAGGTTGCAGTCCGTAGGGGTGTCGTTGGGGTAGTTTGGATCAGTCGCGACGAAATGCATCGTGGCAAAGGATCCGGCGCTAGCTCTGGCCCAGAAGTCACTAATCTGGATAGAGCTGTCTCGCTCAACGATGGGAATAGCGAGGGCTATACTGGCACCCAAAAGAAGGGAGACGACAGTGAGCTTCATATTGAATGGATAGAAAGATATTTGATATGCTATGAGATATGGATATTAAAAGAAAGTTTCACAGTGAGAGAACATCTTATTTATACCTCTCTAGATGGCCTGAAGTATACACATCTGACTGAAACACTACAGCATACGTGAAGACCAACCAAGTACATGCAAGCCCCTGGTGGGTCAAGTTGTAGACCGCCACCACCAATACCTGTGGCTGAGCAACACCAATGTAATATGATGCAGCCCTAATACGAACGGGCAGACTCAATCAACTGTAGCTTATGTGAGTGATCTATAATAAGAGTTAGGCCGGCAGGTCAGACTAGACGACAATATTGTGTCAGGTGACTTACAGGGGTGTCGTTTAAGCTGCTTTCAGGTGGGGGCACAAACACCCCCTACACAGGAACGGCTCCCAGGAACGTCTAAACAGCGTGAGTCAGACCAAGCTTCTGGACAGCGCCATGTGACCAGATCGGAGCGTTGGCGGCGGCAAGAAAGGGTTGGACCTAGTGGATTTGGCAGCATAGGGCTGGAGAAGCGCATTAGAGGTGGGCCACTAGGAGCCACAGCTCAAGATGGTGCAGTCCGAGCAGTCAAACAGATTGACATGGATACGCAATTCGGGGCTGATTGACTAAAATCGTGAATTGGAGACAATTTCTAAGTTCTCGCATTCTCGCGTTAGTTTATGAAGGAAGATTTATCCTGAGAAGATGTGCCGATTAAAGTAGTATGAAAGATGCTTTTCTTAAGTCATTCGGATGGCACGAAGGACCTAGCCAGCTCTTTATATCAATGGAATAACTCAAAAGTGGCGACCTTTTCACGTATCTATCTCAAAAAGAGGATGTGCTAGGCCATGATCATGAAGAAACACTCGAATCTGCACACTGGCTTGGTTTTTGTATACCCATGGCTGCAGTGATGCTGTTTATGCAACGTCAGGCTGAAAGTAGTGGTACTCTTGAGAAGACTCGTTCTGGGCGTGTCTGGTGGCAGTCTATCGCTTACTATCTCATTGAGTTTGATGGTACGTATTTTCATACACGTAAATCCTTTTGCGTTTGATTTTGACTAACAAGGTGTGATTTACCTAGTCATCAGAATCATCTTGATCACAGCGGCATTCTCTCTAATCCTGATCCCATTCAGCATCGCCTCCTACGGCCCCAACGGATGGGCGACTGGATACATCATCGCGATGGAAGTCCTGGGGGTAGCGTGCGTGCCCGCATTCTACATATGGGAGCGCTACTGTTCATCAGTACAATTCCTCCCGTGGAAGTATCTGAAAGAGCCAACAATGATCGGCTCATGTATGCTGTACGACGTGATGTTCATCTCCTGCTTGTGAAGGCTAGTCTATTTTCAGCCGTTTACCACCAAAGCCAGCAACATACTAATACCCGCAAATCAGTACTTGGAACAACTACTTCAGCTCGTACCCACAAGTCGTCAACAGACTCGACATCACGACAGCCAACTACGTCCTCAACGCTTTCTCCCTAACCTCTTTCGTCTTCAGCCCTATCTTCAGCCTGTAAGCGCACCCCACCACCTCACACATCCCTCCTATACAGAATCTAACAAAACCCACCTCTCAGAGTAATGAGCTGGACCGGCGACTTCAAATGGACCGCCATGGCTGGCGTCCCAATCTTTCTTAGGAACAGCTCTGCTAGTCCCGTTCCGCGCACCAGACACACACGTCGGGATATTAACAATGATCCAAATCCTCGTGGGACTCGGTAGCTGCCTGTTCACTGTATGCGGACAACTAGCGATAATGGCGACGGTAATACACCAAGAGATTACAGTTTTGATGGCGATCTGGGGATTATTTCGATCGATTGGAGCGGCAGTGGGATCTGCCATTGCTGGCAGGATGTGAAATAATATCCTCGAGAATGAGTTGTATAACCGGCTGCCGCAGGAGAGTAAGCACCTTTCGGTGAGCATCTTTTCGGATTTAGTGATGCAGATGTCGTATGCCGATGGGACTGGGGAGCGAGATGCTATTGTTAGGGCTCATGCTGGCTGATGTTCAGAGGAAGATGGCGATTGTTGGGGGTCTGTTTTGTGCCACTTTGTATTCTTTGTACTCTTTGTACGTGGTTTTGGAGGAATGTTAATGTTAAGAAGTTGGAGAGGGAGCAGACGGCTGGAAATGTGTGGTAGAGGGTTTTTGTGGATTGGAGATGTGGGTTGAGGTACATTGAATAGAGATAGAATGACAATATGTCAAGAGTTATATAGAAATTTTCTACTTTACGACTTGAATATTTTGTGTTTTCGATGAAATGTTTCATTTGTAGCGTGGCTTCAGCCACTACGCTAGCGCGGGTGCGCTGGACCTCAAATGATCCTATGGCGCGGGTATATGTACATTGTTTGGTGGAATTCAGTCTCTCGTGAGGCGGGACGAACAACAGTCTTCTCCATATACCGAGGGTGTGACGGTTGGAGTTTAAGCCGCCGAGATGAATCTCCCGCGGGTGATTAGATACCAAATAGATATTATGTGGCCAAGCAAATCCCCGAGTTTCATTTAGGCGGCGACTGTGCCTGGAAGCACAGGTACATCTGTAGACAGGCCAGAAGACCAATGGAATCCCCAAAACAGGCGATGGCCTTTCAAGGAAGTTGGAGTAGACCGAAGCAACATGGTCTTTAAAAGCTAACTAGCGAGATCACACCTAGATTCTCTCAGCCGCCCATAGACTCTTCAGGGACTTCCTGGAACGTCTCTGGGAAGAACCCAGGCGGCGGCCAAATATCAGCTATAGAAGGGGGATGAACCAGTGGCTGTGATCCGCCCAAGCGATCCGGATCGTGGCAGAACGCCTGGAATGTGCTATCGTCCAAGAACCCAAAATCCTTCAGGCCGGCCTCGCGGTTCGTGGACCATTCAGTGGTATCCAGGTATGCGAGATCTTTGAAGATGGCGTCAATATCCCCGACGGAAGCGATGTTTCCAGGCATCATTGGGTTTGAAGTCGTCGAATCGGGGGTTTGGGGTTGTGGCTGTTGATGTTGTGCGCTGGATGTGCCATACACTGAATCCGCTCTGCTGCGCGGATTGATCTTGTCTGGTAGGCCAGGATGTACTTCCCTTGAGTGGTGTAGTGCCACTTCTGTCATGCCTAGATCTGTGTTTTCCATTACAGTGTCCTTTGGAGTCAAAGATTGCCCATCGACTGGCATACTGATGCCAAGGATAGAAGAGGTGTAATCTCCTTCACCGTTCTGGGGTAAATTGCGACCTCCGCCTGGGGGGTGCATGGGGCCTACCATGGGTGCACCCGAAAATGGGAGGCCGACCGCCCTCGGGAAAGTGGATGACCCCCCAACATCTTTGGAGTGCTGCCACCTCTCCATGGTAGAAACCAAAGATCCATAGGCCGGCCATGTGGTGGT
This sequence comes from Penicillium expansum, assembly GCF_000769745.1. Taxonomy (NCBI): domain Eukaryota; kingdom Fungi; phylum Ascomycota; class Eurotiomycetes; order Eurotiales; family Aspergillaceae; genus Penicillium; species Penicillium expansum. The sequence goes on from NW_015971418.1 coordinate 145,674, forward strand.
GAAAGCTGTCGTTTTGTGTCGGAGCTCGTCTACCCATCTGACAAAGGGGAAGGTGTCCGATGAGTCGGCAGTGGTCCGAAGTCTGAACGCTTGCTCCGCAATTGTGCGAAGACTCAGCTCAAACAGCGGTGGAAGACCGCACATGGAGAAGTTTTCCAAGTGTTGAGTGAGCATAGAGAGCCCTCGATAAAGGAGCTTCTTGGCCCCCTCTGTGGCTGGGCGCTGTGAACGGTGCAACCCCTGCTCACCCGACATCAATTGCAAATAGAGCCAAAGCAAGGTGGCGACATAGGTCAACCCTAGGTAGCTCTGATGAGGAAGCAAGGCTGAGTGCCGTTCTGGATATATGCTTTCCGGTCCAATCAGGCGACATCCCAGAGGTAGGCAATCATCCCACTGCTTAAGCTCCATGACCAATTGCTGCGCAAAGGTGGCCATATTGTATCCTGAAGACATGTGACGGGATATCTTATTGAGAACACTCGCCAACTCAACCAAGCGGTTGAAGCAGCTCAGGGCCAAGAGTGGTCCACGGCGCGGTGTGTTCTTGCTGCCCTGTGGAGCACCCGTGGGTGGTGGTAAAACGTCCACCCAAGAGTTCCACTCCTCCAATCCATCCTCTTCCAGAAGACCCACTGCCGTAAGGTCGCTTGGAGGCATGGCTGGACTCCGTGAAAGACGGAAAGATAGCAATGAATCGACTACAAAGCAGCCCAAGAAGACTGCCTTGCCTTGTCTGAGTTCGTCAGACCGCCGGCTGTCGGAAACAGTCCCAAGACCCATGGCAATCGCCATACGCACTGCTTGGCCGCTCAACAGCCAAGCTGCGGTCCAATCCTCAAGACCCATATTCACTAAAGTCAACAGCAGCAATGCCTGAATATGGCCAGGTTCGTAACGCTCTTTCTCCGTGGGGATGATGTTTCGCGAGACGGCATAGTATTCCTTCGCCAGAGCGACTGTTCCAGCAGGACCAGCCCGTGGAATTGTTCGCGATTGAGTGATGGTGTAACTCAAGATTGCCCACAGAGCGGCGTGATCACCGGACCCAGGTGAAATCGTGGCAATAGAGAAAGGGGAGTTGGCATAAAGGTAAGAAGCACGAAGAATGTTATGCTTCGCGACGACGGGAAACCATGAATGCGTGACTGCAAAATAGATATCGAGCAGCTGCGACGTCTGAGGCGGCAACTGCAGTGTGTGGGGATTAGGTCCAGGGATACCCCGACCATCCGACTCTTTCGACAATCGAGCCCGCTTTACACCTGGCGATACGGCAAAGGGCTCAACTACACGCGGAGCACCTGGGCCGAGCGAGGTGGAAGTGCGAGCAACTCGGAACCCCCATTGACCGTCAGAACCATCTCCTTGCGGGTTACGCGATCGCTTCCCGGTCGCCGGCCCGGGCGCATCCGAATTAGAGAGCATTTTCTCCAGCGCCCCGAATAGCCGACTCGTTTTCCAAGATTCGTGTAAACTCTCCGAGGAACTATCGTCCGACCACACTGACATCAGTTTCTCGCGACGACTGGCGGACTCGGCGGTGTTTCCTAGCATGGCCAGCATGGTATCCTCGAACCCGTCAATGTTGCAGATTGACAGCGCCCACAACTTTTCCAAGCCACGGACGTAGCCCTCGGGGAGACCGCGTTTCTTCGCATGAGGGTCGTAGGAGCAGGACTGGCCCGATGTCTGACAGGCAGAACAAGTGGGACGAATGCCGTCGCATTTATCCTAGAATCGCCGAGACGTTAGATTGGGCAAATGAAATATATGAGGAAAGAACATAGCCGGACGCGACTCACTTTCTTACTGCGACAGCGATCGCAAGCTCGGGAGACCCTCTTGCGCCGAGGGGCCTTATCTGATCCCTCATCCATGAAGAGGGGTTATTAGCGCGGATGACGCGCCATGTAGAGGAAATAAGGGGACCAGCAGCTCTATCTTAATTGAGACTTCACGGAATCGCGGAATCAAGTTGAGAGTAATGCAAGGTCGGGCCGTATAGGAAAGAAGCCGAAACTCGGAATGGGGTCGAAGAAGAGTATGACCGCAAATAGAAAAGTGGAGGAGCAGAGTCTAACGCAAGCTACCATGTAATTAGCCTCCACGGCAAAGGTCACAGTTAGGCAGGCCGAAGGAGGATCTCGGACGCGAAGTTCGGGATGTGAAGGCACTCGGAATTATCGGGGGGATCTCCACGTCCCCACAGTTATCCCACATTTCCATAGTGACTTACTGTACAACAGAAGGTGCCTGAGATTTATATATCGGACTAGTATTCTATATATTTTTGGCACTGATGAGTTAGTAACTGTCTAATGATGCAAGGCATTAAAGTATTAAGGCGTCAAGGCATCAAGGCTCTAAGGCATTAAGGCATCACGGTAGACATTCCGGTCTATAGCCGACTCAAGCCGACGGCGCTTAACCCGATTAGGACTATATACATTGGAAGGTAGTTGTCGCGGGATAGCATCAATAAAGGAAGGATTGTGTCAAATATGCAGGAAGGTGGAGGTATATATTAAATTCCATAGTAAATATACACCTATTCATATGTCTGGAGCAGCGTGGGAGGCCCTGCGTAACTTTCAGTTTACATTGCATCTCGAGCAAATTCATCTTGTTATGGACTGAAACCAGCAAATAGTATATTAAATCCCCAGAATGACCGCTGATCCTTTCTTTAGTATTGAATGACGCAAAATATGTCTGGAACACCGAAATAATTTAGACATAAGTTTATTGTGGGCTTATTTCATGATAGGGACAGTATAAGGCCGGGGGCTGATTGGTTCTCATCTCTGCAACAACAATCATATTGTAGCCACTACTACCTCCGTATGGTATACTCCCAATATTCTGGGTACTAGCCGCCAAATTGCCAATCAACGATCGCAGAGACCTCCCCATTATCCACCATGATATTTCGAGGGGCTAGATCTGCATGAGTAAAGCAGCTCCGGTAATGACGGGAGTGGCATTCGGTGACCTCTAGACCCAATGATTCCGCAGGGATGCCCGCTCGAAGGTATGAGTGAAATCCTCCATGGCTCATAAACGGCCCGAAAGTCCAACATCCGACTCGGTGATCGAAGGCCTTATCGAATGTCGCCGATGCAACTATTCCTTCTTGTGGCTAGTATAGCTCGCAACCTGGTTGATGATGTGCTTCTTTTGATCTTGCGACAGGTAGCCGCGGTGCCATGCTTTCTCGAGGCTCATTCCACGGATAAACTCCATTTCGATATAGAGCCTATCATCATGATAGTGGGTGTTGAAGACTTTAGGGACAGGAATTGATGTGTGTTCAGCGACGTATCTCAAGGCTTCTAGCTCCAGCATATGACAAGGCCCTGGTAGAATGACTCGCTTGGCTCAGAAAATGAATTCTCGTGCATGAGTGATAAAGGGACGAGTAGAGGAATGTGGAACAAAGAGTCGGTCAAGACTACATTCGCTGTAGCGCTTGGGTTGATGACTATGGTGATTCTTAGTCCGACCTATTTTTGTAGCACCTCCTATTCTACTATATATAATGTTAGCATAGTTTTCACTAGTCAATCAGGCAGACTATCTCATTATAATCCAAAACACCGCTATCCAGGGTACGATCGATCGTCTATATCCTTGTAGATACGGGGGCAAGTAGACGGCAATTTTCAGTTGAAGAGGGAAGTTATGTCGTCTAGTTTTAGAATATGAGATGATGTTCAGTCCACTGCCGAGATGGAGATGTCTACGAGAGATCTGGTGGAAAAGCCTTTTGCCGGGAAACAATCTGACCGGTAAGTTCCCAGTTCTTCCCATTCCGGGGAACATTCACGAACTTTGGCATATTATCTGGGGTATACAACATACCTAGGTATTGTTCTACTGACATACTTGAATTTCAGATTCCATACATTGCCCTATCTATTATTGTCTACATGAACACTCCTGTTCATCACTTCTCAACATCCCGCATTCGATTTTTGGATGCGATTCTATGCCTCGAGTGCATCTGATCATGGCGCTCGTTCACTCGACATAGACCCCAATTAATTCATCGCCTTTCACCATGCTCGATCCCAAACCCTCCATTCCCCCTACGATTGACGCCAAGTCCGATATCCCCGCATGTGCCACCAAGGAATCCTCCTCTTCCACCATGCTCCGCCCGGAGTCCGCCCCTCGCACATTTGCTCCCAATGCATCCCTCGTCCTGATCGGCATCCGCGGATGTGGCAAGCGCTCGCTAGGCTTCGTCGCCGCGACCGCGCTAAAGCGACGCTTCATTACCGAAGACCACTACTTCCGAGAAGTCACGGGCGTTACGCGACAGGAATACCTCAAGCGGTATGGCAGCCAGGAATTTCAGCGCCGGGATATCGAAGTTCTGAAGATGATGCTAGATAACCACCGCACGGGCTGCGTCATGGAGTGTGGGCTGGCTAGTCTGACGCGACCTGTGCAGGATCATCTGCGTCGTTATGCCCGGACCAACCCAGTGGTCCATCTGCTGCGCGATATCGATCGCATCCAGCAATTGCTCGGTTTAGAGGATCAGGCGGTGCGGTTGTTCCGGGAGGGAGACCCAATGCATCGGATGTGTTCGAATTTCGAATTCTATAATCTTGAGGATCGGACGCGTGCGTCGGACGATGGGAGCCCAGATCGCCGTTCTGCAGATTATTCTTTCAAGTTGCAAGAGGTGAAAGAGGATTTTACGCGGTTTGTACAGTTCATTACGGGACTCGATGTGAACTATTCGAGCTATGACTCGCCGTTCGTTCTGCTAGAGACGCCACCAGAACTGCGCTCTTTCACCCATGCTATCTTTGTCCGATCTTCAGATCTTATCGCCGACAATGTCAACCTGACTGAGCTGGAGTCTGGCGGAGATGCCATCGAGCTGTGTGTCGATCGCTGGAGCCCAGATACGGCAGCCACCGTCAGCAAACAGGTCTCGGTCCTACGTCGAAATGCGCGGACGCCTGTGATTCTCTCCGTTGACACCTCCTCCACCGGCATCGGGTCCCCAAAACCAGCCGCCTCTTCTTCTCGGCCTTACTTTGATATACTCGAGCATGCTCTACGGCTAGGTGTGGAATATCTTGTTGTAGACTTGACTCAAGACCGATCCCGGCTGGCTGGGACTATCAAAGGTCGTGGGAATACCAAAATCATCGGCCAGCAGATCTTTGAACCATCTTCCCCCACTACATGGGACAGCGCGGGCTGCGTCGCCATCTACAATGAAGCTGAAAAGCTCGGATGTCAGCTCGTCCGCCTCCTCCGAGTCGCAACAAAGCGCGAGGACAATGCCGCTGTGATTGAATTTACCAATAAAATCCGATCGCTCCCGGGAGATCACCCACCGCTCATCGCCTATAACATCGGCGCCCTAGGCCGCACCTCACAAGTGTTCAACTCGATCCTCACTGCAGTAACACATCCAGCGATAACCCAGTCCGTAGAGAATAAACACGACCCGCAAATAACCTCTCGCGACGCCGTCCGCGCACTCTTCCAAAGTTACGTGCTCGATCCGCTCAAGTTCTACATCTACGGAGAGAACGTGGCCTACAGTCTATCACCGGCAATGCACAATGCGGCACACCAACACTGTGGCATGGGCCACACCTACAGCATCCCAGAGTCACCCTCTCTCGCAGTATTAGACCGACTAGGCCGAGATCCACACTTTGGGGGATCCAGCATCGTGCAGCCATGGCGCGTACAGGTGTACCAAAAGCTCGCCTCGAAAAGCCGACACGCCGAAGCCATCGGGGCAATCAACACGATCATGCCGCTCCGCGGACACGCGGACGGAACGATGTACCCACTCCAAGAACAAGCCAGTCGACGCAATCAAGCCGGGCGCGTGTTGGGCTGGTACGGTGAGAATACCGACTGGGTCGGGATAATGACGTGTATCAGGCGCCATCTCTCGCCGCGCAACGCAATCAGCGCGAAAACAACAGGCCTAGTTATTGGCGCGGGCGGCATGGCGCGGGCCGCCATTTACGCCATGCTCCGACTTGGGTGTCGGAAGATCTTCATCTACAATCGCACGCAGTCGCGTGCCGAGGAAGTCGCGCGCCATTTCAACTCCTGGGCGTCGTCGCAGGTGGACTCGGCTGAGGTAGTTTGTGTCTTGCACTCGCTTCAGGAGGACTGGCCCGCGGACGCTGCTCAGCCTAGTCTCGTTGCGTCTTGTGTACCGGCTGATCCAGACCGAGATGAACCACCGGCGAACTTTGAAATGCCGGTGCAGTGGCTTGGGAGTTCTACTGGGGGTGTGATACTCGAGGTGAGCTTTTTCTTCCCTCCGGGGGGTGTGTTTTTCTTGTCACACGTACTAATTGGATATAGTTGGCCTATAAACCCCTCGATACACCACTTCTACGACAAATGCGCCGAGTCCGGAGCGAGACTGGACGGCCTTGGGTCTTGTCTGACGGATTGGAAAATGTAACCGAACAGGGCATTGCTCAGTTCGAGTTGATGACAGGTCGCAAAGCACCTCGGCGGCTTATGACCTATGAGGTTCTACGCAATTATGTGGGTGAAAGTGGGCGTTTCGACGAGAAAACTATTCAGGCTCGTTTGGATGGTGTTGGATCTCCGGTGACTTGGGAAAAGGAGTAGAAGGGGTTTTTTTGGGGTATGGCTGTGATCTTTTCCTGACTTCTTTGGTCAGTTCTGTATATATAAAACAATCTCAAACAGTTAATACCAAGACGAGACTCGATCACTCTAATCTCTCAAGGCCAATCGTCACGGGAACGTGAGCTGATAACACTAACACTCTCCTATCGGCACACCGCCCGACTCACATCTGGGCTTTCTTTTGTTTGGGTCTCCTCGTCAGCTTCACTTCACTCAAAGACTTCCCTTGAGGCTTCCTTAGTGTGTTCCTAGCCATCTATATTATATTCAAATTGGCTTGAATACGGTATACCACCAATGCCAGGGTTTTCGCCCGAGCAGACCGACTCGATAACGGCAACATGGAAGAAACGAAAGTGGGACCATGAGGAGCCGAGGACTCTAGCACGTTCGTAAGTCTGACAATGCTTCTCTCGGGGTGAATAGATTGATTAATATGATCAGCAGAACAACATATGTCCCATCCTGCCGAGTCGATCGGCCCGAATACGACGGTGGCTGCTCATTGCCTCTATCACGACACCCAGACGGAACAGACATCTCCTTCCGACCACGCTGCCTCCCTCGAAAGCGCCGACATGTTCAAGGCCCTTATCTTACACTGCCATCCCAGCAGCATCAACATCAACTCCAGCACCCACATCAACTCCAACACCAACAATCCCCAATCCACCTCTCCCCAAACGTCTACGGCGCCCCAAACCAAGACCCATACTCACCCCCGGTCTCCCCCAAAACCCTCGTCCCCTTGCACTACCCAGCGCAACAATCCGCCTCCCCCTCCGCGCTCCGCCCCTGCCACATCTGCCATCGCCGCCCAACAACCCGCCAAGTACTCGACGCCTACGCAGACTGTGATCTCTGCCACGAACGGGCATGCTTCATCTGTCTCCGGCAATGCGATAGCGCATCCTGCGGCGGAACGTTCGGTCTGCCAGAAGTGCGTATGCACATGCACACGAACTCAACCGACGACGGCAGCTACAATACTAGCGAGGCGCCCAGGAGGAAAGTTTGCTCCCGCTGTGCTGTGGAGGAAGTCACCGAGACCGGAGCGGAGATTGTGCGTTGTCTTGACTGCGTGCGTGGTGCGGGCTCGTGGGCTGCGGCGAATATTCCGTCTGATTGGGCTTTGGATGATATGCGGCATGAGGATATGACCGGGTGAGGGTTATATACGGAGTTGATTTACTCGCCTCTGGGGGAGGCTTGAAGGTGGATATGACAGAATGGCACATACGAAACTACGGTATAACCTTCTTTGCAACCTCAAGGTTGTTTCTGCTGCTCTTTTTGGGGTGGCTTTCTTTTCGGAGTTTGATATTGGGACTGGACTGGACTAGAGGAACTGGCTGGAATTGAGGTGGATCTTTTTTTGGCATTTATATTGGACATGCAGCATGGCGAATTGATGATCTTTTATTTATTTGATATAGCATATAGCATAATGATATCATATTGTATACTCTGTACTCCAACTCTATGTGTATACAACATGGAATAGACTGTTCTCAGTTTACATCTAAATATAAGGACTAAGTGAAACTAAATTAAAGTGAGAGCAAAAGTGAAGACAGACATCTATATACCAAAAAAGGACTCATAGTCCCATAAGTAAAAGAACAACGCCTATATATATTGTCCAGGTATGAGGAGACTAAGCGGGTAAGCCCTTAGTCTCACCCATATCTGCGACGAAAAAATCTATATCTGCCTGGTTCCAACGGGAGATATTGTCCATCGGAGCTCGCGTGTGCGTTTCAGCGAATGAGACATCCATTCTTTAATGGGCAAAGCTAAATGGGATAAACCAACTATCCCCTATACCGTTATCTCTCCTTCCGAGGGAGACCGTTCCCTCCTTTCTATTTTTTTTTTAGAAAAATTCTCATTTGAATATATATACTAATAGTGTGTGGTGATTAATTCTCCTGGCATTCTTGGTGTCTTGCTGTAGGGTGTATACAGATATACAGATACACACTATGGGATAGACCCTATATATCATGTGCACGCTAGGGAGCTTCCTGGCAATCCAATTAATTGTGAGCAGTTAGATGAAACACTCTCAGATAGAGTATTTCTATTGCTCTTTGTTTTGTCAGGCTGCCACCCTAGTAACACTATAGACTGGAGGCTGATACTAGAACAGATATACGGAGTATAGAAACATCAAGTAAATGCATCAATGCTATTAGAAATGAAGACCATAGAACATAACAGGAATATGGTGAGGGTATAGCCAAAATAAAAACCCCATGCTCATCCACATACAAACCTACTTCTTCTCAATCTCAATATCAGCCTCAATCCCCAATCCCTCTAGCTACCCTACCTACCAAACCTCATCTGGGCCCCAGCAAAGTGCCAAAGACCACGCATGTACCCTTGGTACTCCACCGCCTCTCCATCCCCACTAAGTCCATGACTGCGTCCACCAGTACAATACATTTCCGTCAACCGCAATTGCCAAGGCGGATACCCATCGAGCTTAAGGAACGGTCCAAAAACAAGCAACAGATCCGGCTCGGGTTTGAGCACTGTATCTGGCAGCGTGGGGTCCATAGACAGTGGCTGCGTAGTGATCTCGCTGATCTCCGCGTCGACCAACTCTGGCGTGATATCTTCCGGGGAAAGCTTGCCATTCTGGCTCATCTCCGCCAAGGTCTTGGTTAGGTCGACGAGGGTTTCGCGGCCGTCCGTTGAGGAGAGGAGGAGGATTGTCAGGGTTTGGGGTTGGCTTGTGGTGTCGGTGTTTTTTGTGATGGGTGCGCTGCGGTGAACTGGGTGGTGAGGGGCGTAAACTTGGAGAATTGGTTGGTGGCTCGGGGTGCCGTAGTAGGAGGCGAGTTTGGTGGTGATTATTTGGTGGAGGGCTGGGATGCAGGATTTCAGGACACCTGGATAGAGGATTAGTATTACTGCATATCTTGTATATTGCCGAGAGAGTTAATAGTAGAGAGGAGATCTTCATACCAGACTTCTCGTATACACTGAGCTGGGAAATTCCCGAGCACGAACTCCACGCCGCCAATTCAGCAACCTCATCCATCAACACCGCAAGAGCATCATCTTCCTTCCGCAGCGTGAGAATTGTACTCAGATGCTGCGGCAAGCGCTTGAGATTCTTTACATCTTTCCGGATCAGCTCGGGGGTGCGGTGGTGGTGATAGACGATTGCGAAAATGCGATCGACGACGGCATGGTACGCCTGCAGGAGACGGACCACGATTCCGAAGATAATATGCGTAAAGGCATAGGTGAGGTAATGGGTTTGCGACTTGAGGAATGTGCGGACAGGAGTTTTGCGCGTTTTGCGGCGCTCGCTGGCAGTGGCTTGGGGAGCTGGCTTCTGTCGTAGCTCGGCGGGGTCGGGGAGATAACTCTTGAGGAGGGCTTCGCGCTCTTCTACGCTTAGTTTTGTGCCGCGGGCGCGTAGATCGTCGCGTAGGATCTCGCGATCTCGTTGGGAGACCATTGTTGTGGTGGGTGAAGGAGGGAAGTGGAGGAGTGGATGTTCTGGTTGTACGATGGAATTGGTGACCAGGTATACAGAATGATTGAACGTTCTTATTGTGGCTATTTTCAAAGTATTCCAAGGTATTTCAAGGTATTGTTTATTTCTATTTCTATTAATATATCGAGTTCAGCTTCGACTAAATATCTCTGCCTAGTATTGGCCTCGGTATACGTATACACGTCCACGGGTGTATAGAATATGTGCGTGGCAGTAAATCTCCCCGAACCAAATCCGTCGTCTCCCTCAGCTTTCCCCGGATTCCCTCTTTCAATCACTTCAATTACTCCCACAACAGTCCGAGGAAGAGGAGACACCATTGTCCAGCTCTGCAGGCAGCTCATGTCTGTCCACTATCAATCATGATGGACAATGCATCCATCACCACGAACTCCGCCCGCACCGTATTCCCCCAAGGGCCCAGTTTCACCCTCGAAGACTTCTCTAGCCGGGACTTCATAGTAAAGGAGTTCATTGAAGCCCTTTCCGACACTGCAATCTCCAACCGTCGCTCACTAGCCGGTACCACCGGCGCTGCCAACCAACCCTTCGACCCCAAACCCCTCATCCGCACCCTCGAAGGCGCCCAACGTCGTCTAAGCGAGCTCTCCGGAGACCTCGAGCTCCGCGAGAATGAACTATCAGCAGCCGTTCGACGCGCAGAAGCGCAACACAGTCAGAACCTCAACACCCTCGGCCAGAAGCTCCGCCACACCATCGAAAACTTTCAACAGCTTGACACGTCTCTAAATGCCCCCGGCCGCGAGAATCCAGCAGGGACCGGGAACATGGCAGTCGAAACAGGAAAGCGGTTAGAGGAGCTAGACAGACAGCGACGACGAGCTCTGGACGCCCATTTCCTCATCCAATGCTGGGACGGCGTATGCAATCGGGGCGAGATCTCGTTATTAGAGGGCCTGCGGCGATCTGGCACGGGAGAGGCCAAGGTGCGCTCCGCACATATTGCGCGCCAACTGCTGCGTATCAGTCAACGGCTGGACCCGCAGAGCTGGCAGGAACATCGGGCTCGCTCGAATGGTGGGTACGGGAATAGCTCTTCGTCCGAGGATCTTAGCGAGAGCAGCACACCGCGGCGGAATACGCGAGAGATTATCGAGAAGTTCTCTGAGACGCTGGAGAAGGATTTGCTGAAGCAATTTGACGATTTCTACCGCAAGGCTAACTTTGACGGTATGAGGGATTGCGCGACTGTGTTGCAGGATTTCAATAGCGGTGCAAGTGTTATTGCATTATTCGTCAACCAGCATCAGTTCTTTATTGAACGCAGCCAGCTGGTTACGGAGGAAGTCGGTGGCGACCCGGAGTCGTGGGAAAAACTGGCAGATCCGGACGCGGAGCTTCCTGGAGTTGAATCCAGTCTCCAATCGTTGGTCGATGAAGTTAAGGTTGTGGTTCAAGAGGAGTCTGCTATTATTCGGAGGGCCTTCCCTTACTATGAGCAAGTCCTGGGCAAGTTCTTACAGCGAGTTTTCCAGCAATCTATCCAGCAGCGGCTGGAAATGGTGCTTGAGAAAGCGGCTGGTGTATCGTCACTAGCATTCCTCCGTTGTCTACAAAGCTCCCGTGGCTATATCAGTGCCCTAATCGAAGATTTGAAGTCACATGGGCTGACTGAGCATCCGGATCCCGTTTCTTCTCAGACAGCTGTGTTGCTAGATCAGCAGTTGGAGGAGCTTTTTGTTCCTTATTTCGTTGGATCATCTTACATCGAACGCGAGAAGCGGACGTTAGAAGAACTTTTCAATGCGGTCTTGTTCAGATTCACCTCTTACCATGCCCGCCGCAAGAAGGCGGCAACAACTTTCATGGCCTCGTTATCCCGAGCTGGGTCAGAACTCCTTTCGACTACACGAGATGCATTTATCAGTCGGCTGGACTCATCAGAGGTCTCACCCTTCCAGCGAAAAGTCCTGCTCGGTGTAGCCAAAATAGGCGATACGCTGGAGACAACTCGATTGACCGAAATCAAGCTCACAGAAGAAGATGGACAACCCAATCTCAGCGACGCTAAACGGATGCTGAAGTGGCTGGCCGAGGCTGTGGGCCGGGGACTCGAGCTCAGTGTGAACAGCGACACACCCAAAGATGTTTCCGCCTTGCTCAACCTACTTCTCCTCGCGATGGGAGAGGGATATGTGGATGTCTGTCTAGACGCCGCTCTGGAAGCGGCTACGTCGCAAGAATCCGGCAAGGCCGAGCCCGACTTCTCCTATCTCTTCTCGGCTCGCACTACAATCAGTATTACCACATTGATGGTGATGTGTATTCATGCGGTCCTTCTCCCTCTATCAGCTGCGAGCATCACTACTCGCCGGGATATGGAGAAGCGCACCAGCCAAACTACCTCGCGCATCGAGGACAAAATCAACACTATCGAGCAGAAAACTATTGACGCCACATTCGCCTGGGTTAGCAGATTGCTATCTAACCAGAAGAAGAACGACTTCCGACCAAGGGAGAGTGATAACACCGCATGGTTAGAGATGCTGCAGACCCCAGTACGTTCCATCCGATATCTTCTCCCTCCAAGAACCCCACTAATCCCAACAGACCTGCGCATCAATCACCTCATTCCTAACCCGTCTCCACAACACCGCGCGCACCTCTCTCCCATCTAGCGGTGCCAACGTGCGCCAAGTGCTGACCGAGATAGCCCTCGGAATTCGCGGTCTCCTCCTCGAACACTTCAAACGGTTCTCCGTCAGCGGTCCTGGTGGTCTAATGGTAACTAAAGACATGACGCAATATGCAGACCTTTTCAGATCTTGGGACATCGACGACGAGACCAAAGGCCCCGGTGGCGCGCTGGACGTGCTACTGGAAGTTGGCAGTCTATTCGTGGTTGGGCCTGAGGCTCTCCGCGAACGCATCCGTGGTGGTGCTGCTAGTGGTACAACTGGTGGACCTGGACCTGGGGGCTCGGGACGCAATACTACCCAGGAGGGTAAGTTAAGTGTGCAGGAAGTGCGAGCTTATGTCTCGCGTCGCGAAGACTCCAATACCTTTGCGATGCAGCAGGTTCTCAATGCATTGTAAGGGGGATATCTTGGTCTGTGATGTTTATACCCTGTTGTTTTTGATTTGGTGGGAGCGTATTGTTTCTACTAGGGAATACATAGACCGGCGTAATGATAATGCATGCATTTCTATTCTTGCTCTATGATTACCTTGAACACCATGAAGATAACATATAACTAGATCTCCCTGTATATCATGCAGTACCGTCTAAGTACCGATGTAATAGGCCTGAACGCGCGTTGCAAATGTTCCGGAAGGATCTAGACAGAAAATCCGGAACATGCCAACCTTCCCTCCTCCCCACCCCCCTTCCAAAATTTCCCTGCTGACACTCCCCTGTGACAGCCCATTCTATAACATCTGGCTACACACGTCCGGTGTTGGCATTCCGGGTGGTGGCATCTTAATGCAACTCCTAATGCAGAACCCTGTTGCTGGAGAATGCCGGTACAGGTTCAACATACTTCACTGCTGGGTATCTGCATGGTTTTTCATTTGCAACAGCCTAGCAGAGCGGAAACAAGCCTAGCTGTCCCACTCTGTAATGCAAAAGCTGGGTGTTGACATGCATCCTGATATCAACCAGCCCGCAACGCAAAGGCTGTTGCTAGTTAGTCGCATCATGATGCGAGGTACATCTTCAATTAACAGACAATCATTCGCACCATGGGTCCATTTTTGACAATGAACCAGCATAGCTGAATGAATTGGACGAAGTTGAATAACTTTATGGCCAAGAGCCATATCCAAACTTTGCCAAAGTACGTATAGTCTTGAGCTGTCCCCGGTCCCCTTCCGAGTAACCATTGCTAACGCTTCTTCTTCTCTATCAAGAACAAACCGAAATAAAAACAGAACGCAAACTTCAAGTCATATGAGTGACCGAAAAGGCAAAGCAATAAAGAAGCCCGAGGTGGACTGCAATGGCTGATCGGAAAAGTACCAAGATCTCAGAGAAGCGAAAATTCCATATCCTAGCATCTCCGAGGTATGTACCGCTTTAGTTTGTTCCCGGTTCTTTCGTTATCAACTCTTTCTAACTCTTTTGCTTTATAGTAGGGGACAAAACGAGTCTGTTGGCACGGTTCAGAGCAGTTGTTGGGTCCTTCCTCAGTTGAGGTTAGGTCTTCTCACAACGTCGCATCAGGTAAAAGGTATGACATTCCCTATCTATATTTATGGGAGATATTAGAGATTTATTGCTGAATATCTTCATGGCAGGCCGCATTGGTTTCGCAATTTCCAACACCCATTCCAGTTAAACGCCACGGTTTGGTTGAGTCGTCATCGACACTCTCCTATTCCACCTCGTCTGCTCGACGCCTATATGTATACCTATATATGTATATGTGAGAAAGAGAACATTGAAGTGAGGGACGTGGTCGATATTTCTGGAGCATCAGATTATCCACTATGCTCCCGTCACGGAGAGCCTCAGGAATCGTCTTCAATAAAGCCACACTCAACAGAGTTCAACCCGGGCATTATGCATGGAATCTCGAAGGATACCCAACACGAAAGGCTTCATCTATTGATGCTCATCGACACATCCATGGGATATACTGCCTTTCTGGAAGGAATTACATTGGATTCTATCTATTCATATTCCTGAATACCTATATGTTAGTCACTTCCTACCACTATGTATATGTTTCATATACATGACGCCTCATTGCTGTTCGTTCCCCCCCTTCTATCTCTACATTAGTATGAACCTACTGACCAATCAAACAGTCAATGTATCCTTAAATCGGCCATACCTCCACTTCGTGTGACGTCCGTCCATAATGGCTCAAGTGATCCAGCCCTGATCGAGACTAGACAGTCAATGAAGATCAACTTCCCGGTTCTAGGCATAACAAATCACCATTATTGCCTTGAGACATACCGATTATGTTTCTCATGAGCGGGGTTTCTCATGGAACGTGCCGAAATAATTGCTCCCTCTGGCCTAACAACCAGAATGTCGGATGTCTTGCAGCCTTGTGGGAGGTTGTGTGAAATCTCCAATCTTGTTAACGCGACACTGCAAAGATGTGGTTTTGCTACTCACGCCAAAAGATGGGGCAACCCGAGGCCGCAGACAATGGAAAATGACATTTTGCTAGACAAGCCATTCGACATGGATAGCTTGTCCTGTCCAAACTTTGTTCATCTACGAGGTTCCCAGGACGGGAACTGCGAGTTATGTTAGGAGCAAAAGAAGACATCAGTTACCGCTCATCGAGCGAGAATATCGAGACCAAAAGATAGGCAATTCGAGGTCGCAAACAATGCCCAATGCAATGGAGGGTTTCATTTTGCTAGAAAAGCCATTCGACATGGATAGCTTGTCCTGTTCTGAATTTTTCTATCTGTGAGGCTTCCGTCCCGGGAGCCTCAAGCAATATCAGGAGCAAAATAAGCCATCGATTTACGCTCACCGAGAGAAGCGAGATGTCGTTCGCATGGAATCCTAGAAGACGAAGAGCAACCTTCAAGATGTCAGATCAAACCAATGCTTGCAGAAATGAGAACCTTGACTACATTACAATGAGCAGAAAACAAGGGCTCATACAAGTCAGTACTCCCTGAGAATCTAAGCATACGGCTTGGAGGCACAGAACAGGTCTTGTTGAAAAGAAATTCTCGTCCTCAGATACAAGAACGGATTGGGGGCATGGCAGGAGCCTGTTCCCGAAGCATCGAAATAGCCTTCTTCGATTTACAACATGCTGTTCGAAACGGGGCATCTCGGATGATCTACTTGAGTTACTGCCAGTGACATCCTCTCCTGCTGGGTTCATCTCTATCGTGCTGGTCACGGCCGCCTCCGGTGGTGTTTAATTGCACCTTTCTAGGAGCATCCCTCAAAGGATACCAAGAGACATAATTGAGCTAGAGCATGGAAGCGGGTAATGAGGGAACCGTTATTTTCTCTCATACATCATACCGCTTGATTGGTTGTACAATGTTCGATCCGGCACTAGAGAAAATACCGTGACCAATACTCAACTAGCTCCCGCTTGGGCGTGTTTCTGATCATTGGTCCGTGCCGAGAGGAGCAGGTTAGATCTCGCAGGTCCTACGCGTCTGCTCGTAATATTAGCCAACAACCTCCACTTGGTTTACTACGAGCAGGTAATGGTGGAACTCGAGGGCCATCTTAGAAGTCTGGGCCCAGCAAAAAACTAGGCCAGCTCACTATTGATGAGCCGTCTGGTTTCCTGATATCGAATAAGCTTTCGACCGTGATGATCAAATTAAAATGACTTGTTTTCAAATGATTCTGCAGGGGGTTCAGCTATCATCAATATCTTTTTGCTTTGCTTTGCATTCATGTTTCGACTTTTTTGATTCTTTTCCTTCCATTCTTTTGATCTTGCTTTTTGTGACTATCTAACCAATATAAAACGTTTCTACGATTAATTTTCATGTAGTTCGGTAGAATTTGTAGTAAGTCTGCATGCTTGCAGAATAGAGATTTTATGGGATTGAATACGAGATATGCAGTAGCAGATAGCTTTGCTTCTTGCCTACATGTATCCAATACTCTAGATCTCTAACCTGTATAGATCCACATATTCACAGTAGAAAAATAAGAAAAAGTAACCACGGAACAAGCCAAAGTCCGGTGAAAGTTCAACCTTGGATAACTCAGGTACAGGGTTACCTAGGTAGGTAGCATCTACCTATGTACGGGGTACATATCTATGGTACAGGACATAAAAACTATGCAACCTTGAAAGTTCTCCCAAGACCCACGTGCAAGTTTCATCTTGGCTGGAATTTGAGATCTGTACCATGGTACTATATCTTCTGTAATCTTATTCTCTTCTAGCTTATCCTGTTTTTTTTTTGGCTGCCAACATGCCATATTTGGATATGACTGTATTCTCAGTGGCTAAACCTGCCCTAATTGATCATCAATGATCAACATTTTCAAGTGTCAATCCGGCAGTTTCTAGCCGAAAGGGCTAGATTTTTGATTCTGTGGAATCAAGTAAGCAGAATCCTGAACCACATCAAGACCAAAACAGTTGTGGTAAAACCAATGTAAATCTTTTGAGATCACACACATAATCTACCTATGTTGTACTCTGTAGGTATCTCCCATATAAAAATCTACTGCGGCTTCTTAAGGTTTGTGGCTGAAAAAAAAACAAAAGGCGGGCCGAAACTTTACCGGTGAAACCTTCCAACCTTGGAAGATTCTTAAGTCGACACTTTGGACTTTTCCTCCCTCTTTTCTTCTCTTTATTTCTAACTTGTTATAGAAATTGCAATGTTGCAACCATGGAAGAATTTATGAACTCATGTAATTCAAGGCCCAAATAAAAAAGGGGCTGTTAAAACTAGTGACCAAGCACCGTATACGGCAGTTCGTCTTCCGGCACAATTCCCCACTGTAATTACGAAATCAGGTACCATCGTCCTACCAGAGAGACACAGGCAACGGAGGTGAGATGTAGCTAACTTTAGCTCACCTAGCTAGGAATAAACAATGACGATCATTGACGTAGAGATCTCTGGTTCGTAAGGCTCTGTGTTGGCATAAGACTAAAATCTCTGAAACAGCTCCACCGCGCAACTTGCCCGAGCAAATGAAGAAAATAGAACATTCTGAGGCTTTACTTGGGCAAGGATCGAGGTACTCTACTATTGTAGTCTGCTTCGGCATTTTACATTTGGATATGTTCTAAGCAATAGCTATTCCATAAGAACTATATAGGCATTTATGTATGGAAAAACGTGGGCACAAAGCATGATTCATTTGGCCCGTGGTAGGCCTAGGTCTTGGAGAACGCGATTCACGACCCGCATTGGGTTATTCTTAGCCAACTCCAATTTTGCGTCCTTCTGCTAGGTTCGTGGTTCCTGCATCTCTGAAAAGATTTTGCAGTACGTCGTACATGTAGACCCAAACCAATGGCAAGATTGCCATACTACTATATCAAAATACTCGTAGTAACCCATCCTGAGTCTAGGTTAATGATAATGTATTTGCTACTATGTATCAACATCTTCATTTCCTTCCAAGTTCTCTCAGGTCCCAGCTGTACTAGTATGCCCCATCAGATCTAGTCTCATAAACGGAGACGCTACCCAGCCTTGGCCCACAGTCTCGGGCAAAGAGATTTACTCCATAGAGATCTTGATCTGAAAGGCTATTCCAATAATAAATAAAAGAAACACCCTCGAATCCCCTGTTGTAGCGCAGTACTCACTCTTTCACTGGTGACCTCAGGTTGCCGTCCCTTCATTCTGACTACTATACCCTCGTTTATGGTTGCATATTGAATATATAATCAGCAATGGCTGAAGACAACCCCAGAAAGTCCATCGTGGAAGATGTCTTCATTCCCAAAGAACTACTCACAACTGCCAAATTCAACTCGCCTTGGGAATTGGCTCGATGGGAACAGTCTCTCCCCGACAACAATCGTATATCACTCCCAGAGGCTCGCACCTCCTTCAATCGTCCTCTAAGTCTTTCTGCTCTGCGAGCAGTAGCAAGACCAAAGTCTGCAATTCGGTCCCGTGGACGCAGTGATCCTCCTGCTTTTCAGGGTATGAAATTCATATCCCATATCTATGGCAGAGCCTTGTAGAAATACACGACATCATATCAAATTGATTCCAACATACTATATACATCAATAAGCTGATCATATCTCATTCTTCAGGTACATTCGACTACTTTGCAAAGCCCGCCACATTCGAGCCTCCCTCTCCAATCCCCGAGAAAGGACCAATAACGCCAGTTGAGAATGCATTCCTCGGTCCCCAACCATTTAGCAACAGCAGCTCTCAGACACTCAGCAGCGAGCAGAGCAGCCTGCAAGAAGTCTATGAAAAGGCCAAACTGAGAGGTGTCGCTATCCAACGAAAGCATTGGGTGCGGCTATTGTTTGAATACAGCATCTATGCATTCCTGGTTTTATTCGTTTACTTCGTCCTCATTGGTATGCCACTGTGGAAAGGTGCTGTGTGGTGGTTGTACTATGTTGTGCGAACCAAGTTTGTTATCCAAGGAGGATATGCAATTATCATTGGTCTGGCTGCACTGTAAGTGTCTGATCGAGACTCCAAGTTTCTTGCCCTAACCAAGACTAGATACGCATTCTGTCCTCTGATGATCCTGTTCGAGAAAGATCCTCCTCCGGCCCCAGACTCTGAATCCGAATCTCCAGACCTGGAAAACAACATCTCCAAAGTGAAATCAACCGCTCTCCTCATCCCCTGCTATAAATCAGCAACAATCATCGGCGCAACCCTCCAAGCCGCCTTAAAAATCTTCCCCAAAGAAAACATCTTCGTCATAGCAAATGGCAACTCCAAAACCCCTCTCGACAACACAGAAGAAATTTGCAAACCCTTCGGCGTAAACCACCTCTGGGTACCCATCGGCTCGAAGATCGTGGCGCAGTTTGTCGGCTGCTACGCAGCCAAAGACTTCGAAAATGCCGTCCTAATCGACGACGACTGTCTTCTTCCCCCAAACTTCCCAATCGCTAGCGACAGACTCAAAAAGAACGTCAAGTGCATCGGATACACAATTAAAAGTGTCGGTCCCAATTCCTCAAAGGGTACATACTGCCAACAAGCCCAGGATCTGGAGTACAAAATGTCCGGTATCCAGCGTGCTTTCTTCGGGAAATTTGGAAGCGCTACATTCCCACATGGAGCTATCTCGCTCTGGAATATTGAGTTCCTAAAACAGACCTTCCATGAACATCCCGGTTTCTCCGTATCGGAGGATTGGTTCTTCGGCGATGCCTGCCGACGTCTGGGTGGACGCATTACGATGTGTTCACAGGTCTTTGTCGAAACCGAGACGCCGGCTTCGGTGTTCTGGAGTGGTTCTGGTGGTAGTCGTGGTGGATTCGGTGAAATGACTATCTTCCAGCAGCGGTTCAAGCGGTGGAATTTCTTTTTCGTTGTTGGTGTGTACTACGATTTGAAATATATCTTGACTAGCTGGAGGCTGGGTTGGTGGGAGTTTGGTGCGAAGTTGTGCGTTTTTCAAGAGGTATGACAGGACATCCCTCCTATCTTTGACATTTCATAAAACATGCATACGTCGATGTTGGGGTCAAGGTCGAAGTTATATATGCTAACCCTAACAGGTCTATGAAACCCTCATCTACCTCTTCGCCCCCTTCATCCTCCCAATCTCATTCATAGTCCGCCCCTCATTCTGCGGAATGTTGCTCGGCGTTACGGTTGCGATGTACATCCTCAACGTGATCATCTTCAACGAGATCCACCTCCGGTTGAAGAAAGAGCGCATCGACTGGAAAGTCTTATTGTTCTATTACACATTCTACAAGATCGCGTTGACAGTCGTCAACGTGTTTAGCTGCTACTGGTCGCTGTACAAGTATGCGCGGTACTTCGCGCAGCGGCATCCAAAGGTCATTGAGGACCGGGATGCAGTTGAGGTGCTACTAAGTCTCGAGAAGGATTCGAATTCGAGGACTTCGGTTGAGGATGATGTCATTCCGCTTGAAGGTGGTATGCTAGGCAGGAGTGTTGGGAGAAAGTTGACACTTACTAAGGTTCAGGCTGGGAAGAGGAAGACGACGGGGGAGGATGAGAAGGGTGGATGGGTTTGAAAACACCAAGTGGATGTGGATGTGATTATAGATTATACATGTACATACAACATAGTGGCGCATATGCACTTAGATGCCAAATAATTCGATGTGACTCTTCATTTTGCGCTGTTTTTTATATCTAGAATTGATATGCGGAGTACTCCGTACTCCGTACCCACTGAAAAGCCTCATTTTATATTGATTAATGTCGTCTCACGCTACGGGATGACGAATGCGATGACGATCTCTCAACTGCTCTTAGATTGGTAAATATCATCTAACCAGAACAAGAAATTATACCAGTCTACTATGATATTATCTGATTCAATCTAGCTGAATTAGTTATTATTGCTTATTCCGTACTCCATAGTGCGATTGACATTGACCTTGGGATAATCCCCCTGACAGGGGTCTGAAGTAGATAGTATGACCACCGTGGACTGCATCGCCAGCACGGGGACTTGCATCAAATATCTCGTATCCTCCTTGAAGCTCACAAGAAGAACTACTCCCTACAGTATCGGCGGTGAACATCCCACGCGTTTGCTTCCACAAATAGTAAAATGGCACTTGCAGATGATATATCATACCTAAAGGTCCGACTTTGCACGCCTGGGCGTGCCACGAGTCCGGAAGGAGGGCCTCCTCGTTTGTCTCATGCAATTGAAGTTGTATGCATTAGCCCGATGCAAGGAGAAAAGGGATTTGGATTGTTCTAGAGGAATGCTCGGGGGGTTTATTTGAAGCCATTGCTATGGGGATATTTCGGCCGAGGTGTTACACTGTCAATTCTACTCCGTACAGGTCATGCTAATGACATAGGTTACCTTTCTTGTATTTTATTAAATTCTAATCAATTTTAGTGTACGGGGTAGGTCATGTCTATACAAGCGCTATCGGGAACAATAGCCGATGAGATATGTTGTACATAATTTGCATAGTTATTGGACGGAGTGCATATGTTGTACTATTCAACTAAATTCGGCAAAAGCAAGTCATTGGCTCCTCGTAATCTCCGGGTTACCGTTTCGACTATGAAGATAATTTAATTTGGCTGAGTTTACTATACGGAGTACGGAGTACGGAGTAGATCATTCTGGTTCAGAATGATATGAGCTGTCAGGTACAAAGTAGTGTAACCGTTTACAACAAACTAGTCTATTTTATATTATTTAGTTCCCTATACGGAGTAGAGTATGATGGAGTAATGATTATAATTAATATCAGGTGTCAATTTCAGCCCAAATTATAAGACCTTCTTTGTTCAAAGTGGACACCCCAATCATAGTCTAGTGTTGTTCTCATTGGACGTTAAAATATTTGATACATCAACTTTTTCCCAGATTCTCGTATCGTCTATTCCCCATTAATTCCGCGATCCGATGGTTCCCAATATTGAGGGAAATAGAGGCGACAGGGGACAGGGGACAGGGGACAGGGAAGAGCACAAAGGCTTCACCGTTTCCAATTTCTAACTCTCTCTAAATCCCTCCCCGATCTAGAATATGTGTGTGTTTCAGACCGAAAATCAGCGATCTAAGTGGAGCTGAGGCTGATCCCCTTACTTGGCCACGTCAAAGCGAGGCGCGTAGATGATTTGGTGACTTGGCGGATGAAGATGGGGATGAATAGATTTTACTTTGTACATGTTGTTTAGAATATCGATCAACCGTTCGTTTGGACATGTTCGCAGGCAACAATAGAGGGGTTCATGATAGATCATATAGAGGGGTACTATATACGGAGATATGTTGCATAGAAGCTAAGTCGAAGTCGAGAGGTAAGATCTGGAAATAGAAGTATCACAATCACAAGGGCGCTAATGTACAGCATCCTGTCACAGATCAAAGAGTTTAAAAGATAGATGGAAATATATACTCCGTAATAATATAAATATATATATACAGAGTAAGATCTCCTCCTTTTTTCGAATTTCGAATTTGGATGTTCTATTGAACTATTGCATATAGTATACTTGGTATACTTATACTTAATTATTCCTATTATTTCATTTTATCGTGTCAATTTCCTATATTTCCTCATACTTCCTTATATACACAATGTCCGCCGAGGAGTTTGAGTCACTGCCTCCAGCAGTACGAAGAAAAGTAAGGGTTCACCTCATTTCCCTCATTTCCTCATTTCCTCCTTCACCTCCTCTCTCCCTCATCACACGCTCGGACTTCTCATTTCCCTCCCCAATAGCTTCCTCCACAGAGGGATCATCTTAACCCAATTAAGACTAATTTGCCCGTTTTCTCCGTTTTTTTCCCTTTTCTTTGTCTGCCCTTGATTGACTGTGATTTACCCCTGAGCCCCTCGGTGGAGGCAGACAACCCGCACTATCGTCCGTGGCGCCACTCGTTGTCTCGCAACATTGGCCAACATTGGCCAACATGGATCAACATGGATCAACATTGACCAACATTGGCCAATGTTAGCGCATGGGATGCTGTGTGCTCCACTTCATCCCCCCATATTGCCTATGCATTGCTGTTCAATGTCCACAGCTAACTCAAAACAGTTCTTCTCGAATGTCGAGCGGTTGCGTATTCGGCTAGCTCAGAGCGATCACAGTTCCCCTACTTGCTCCACGTCGAACTATCAGACCGATAATCGGGTCTATCGAGCCCCTCGTCTTGGGTCGGACTATCACTCGCGTGGTTTACGGAACGGATCGAGGAAGCGAGGGCTCGAGAAACGTTCTTCTCCTTCTAAGAAATTACGCAAAGCCGGCTCTCTTCAATTGGCCTACCTGGCCGCCCAGGCGGACTCTCAATGCTTCCATACTCTCCCCGCTAAGCTTCAACAAAAGCTTTTCTCCCCCGAAGAACGCAGACGTTTGAGGAACGCGTATCGACAAAGTCTCATCTACGACGCGGCCGACGAAGCTTATCGACGAGATTCCGGTCGAGATTCGGGGAACTCTCGCTCTTCTATTGACACACACCTCTCCCAGGCAACTGTGCCTTTTGTTCAGCCATCGACCGTCTTCTATTCAGACTCCGAATCAGACGAAGAAGACCCAAACATGGATCAAACGTTCCATGACAGTTTTCGGTGGCTCGACGAGGATGGCGATCTTGACTTGTCTCTCGATGAATATCACGCTCATGTGGCAGATGCTGCCACAAGAAAGAAATCCCGCCCCTCTTTCCGCCGCTCCTTGTCCTTTTCCAACCATATTCGCAAAACATTAGAAATCACACCCATTTCAGCGCGGGGACTCCCGCCCGTCAGCCAGTCTCGGCCTCTCACCCCTCTCCGAACTCCCGAATCGCGCCCATCATCCAACCACCGATTCCAACATCCACCCAGATCATCCACCTCGAGCATTGACCCCTGTGCGCAATACTACCAAGATCCCGATGCCCGTTTGAAATTGCGCGTGTACCTGGCATCCCCACAAAAGTTCGACGAAGCCATTGAATTCGGATTTCCCTCGCTGGATCAAAACAATAAGGAGAATACCGGTCCCGAACCAATCACACCGCAACCCGCTTCACCGAAATCCACCCTGGTCAACTCGGATTTTGGCACATTTTTCGAAGATGACGATGGTACCATGGTGGGGAGTCTAGGGGGATCGGTAGAAAATGAACCAATCCCTTCACCCGTGCTCATACACCGGGACGCGTCCCGACCCTCCATAGAATCATCAGCCCTTTTGCAGCGACGCCAATCATGGATGCCTGGGGCTAAGGGAGTCCCACAACGACTTCCGGGAAACCGTGAGATGACTCTCAAAATGACCCTCACTCGACCTGACCTCCGCACCAACTCCCCCACTGCTCCTGCTTCTTCCAAAGAAAAGGATGATCCATTGCGATTGGCTGAACTTCCACCCGCGGATCGCAGCCAGTCGATCTGGGACTCCGACTTGGATGACCAAGGTATGGTGAGGAAAATGTGGCGCAAGCTCCGACGCCGAGTTTGATTTAAATGTTCTGATCGACTTCGATCGTCTTCCATTCGTTTTATTTTAATATTCCTCGTTTTTATTCACAGCCCTGAGGTGTTGTCTCTTGTTCGTTTGGCGCGAACTCATTTTTGTTCTATACCATTCTGAATGTCGTTTCAGTATATCCGATCTTTGCATTTTGAGCGATGTTTTTTTTTTTTCTACATGGGGGTTCTTGACATTTCTATGTATCTATTGAGCGGTGTTTCTGTACATATAACCAGCTGCTTCAAGTCAATTGATTCAACTTTAACCACTTTCAAGTCAACAGATCAATCCCAATTGTATAGTATCATCCCAAGGTCCATGGTTGACTGCCGGTAGACTCGTGTATAAACCATGGTTCACTCGATAGGCCCGATAAGCAATTCACGTGACAGGGAGCTTCATCCCAAGGCAGAGGCCACGCAGCTCCGTCATCAGCATCACTATCTTAACTCACGACATTTCTATCTGCCTATTCATTCGTTGCTGGCCTCTAACAATCATTTCTTTTCCAGCAACTTCACGTTCCCTCCCTCAATCGATTGACCCCGTATTTCCGGTCCGGTCCGCTCAAGCTCCCACCCGCACACCCCATCAGATGCCTACGCAGCACCGGTCATGATCCCACGGTGGCTGCTGCTCACCCTGAGCCTGCTGTTGGTATGGGCGTCACAGCCAGCAGCGGCAAAGGGGAACGAGCCAAATATTGTAACTCATGAACTCAACGCTCCGCCCTCAGATCTATTCTACTTCCGCGGCACAAACACCATCCTCTACCGTGACAAGAATTCCCTCACCGCGCATGTCTCCTTCGATGGTGGTGAGAAATGGGAGACCGTCAAGGGCAAGGATGGAACCATAGAAGGTACTGTCGAGTTGATCTGGAGACATCCGTTTGACGTCAACCGCGCATACATCCTCGGCGAGAATGGCAAGCACTGGATCACAACCGACCAGGCCAAGTCGTGGAAACCTTTCCAGGTGGACGTAATGCCATTCGCGTCGATGCGCTCGTTCCCATTGGAGTTCAATGGCTTGGATCCGAAGAAGGTCATCTTCATGGGTCTGGAGTGCACCATCCTTGGCTGCATGCCCCAGGCGTATTACACCATCGACGACTTCGAGAATGTCCAGCCGTTACGCGAGATGACTCTTCAATGTATGTGGGCCGCGAGTCGACCACAGTTCGCGTTGGACATAGAAATGCCGAAATCGACCGGAGACCGCATCCTCTGCGTGGTCCCTGGGTTGAAGGGGCCGTTTGATAATACCCGTACAGAACGGTTGATATATTCCGACAAGTTTTTCAAAGACGATGCGGAGGGTACCGAGGCGAAATTGGACCATGGAAAACCTCTGAGCGGTATCAGTGTTCAGATTCGCTCTGTCTCCAAGTACATCGTGGCGCGCCTTCAATCGCGCGGTACGCAGGAGCAGGCTTTGTACGTCAGTGACGACTCCAATGTGTGGCACCGCGCGGAATTTGGCAAGCGCCGCATTGAAGAGGATGCCTATACTATCTTAGAAAGCACCAACTACAGCATCCAAATCGACGTACAAACTACCTGGCATGATAACCGGATGGGAAGTCTTTTCTCGTCCAACTCCAATGGCACCTACTTTACGCAGAATATCGAGCATACGAACGAGGACCTGAATGGCTTGGTCGACTTTGAGAAAGTCACAGGTATCCAAGGTATCACAATCGTCAACACGGTCAAGAACTGGGAGGAAGCTGAAAAATCCGACTCGAACAAAAAGAAGCTTATCAGCAGTATCAGTTTTGACGATGGGAGAACCTTCCAGCCTCTCAAGGTTGAAAAAGACGACTTACACCTCCATTCGATGACATCCTACGCCGCGCTGCGTGAGATGCCCATGCCAGATCACCGTATGTTCTCAAGCCCAGCTCCGGGCTTAGTCATGGGCGTTGGTAACACTGGAGGTCACCTGGAGGACTACTCCAAGGGTGACCTCTATGTTTCTGACAATGCCGGTCTTACGTGGCGGCGCGCGCTCAAAGGCCCACACCGGTACGAGTTTGGTGACCAGGGAGGTGTTATCATGGCTGTTTTGGATAGCAGCCAGACGGACAAGGTCCAATTTTCCATCGACCACGGGAAAGAGTGGGAGTCGATTGATCTGAAGCAGAAGATCAGGCCTTTGTACCTAATCTCAACGCCAGATTCGACCAGCCTCAAGTTCTTGCTCGTTGGTATCTCCAGCGATGAGACCAAAGTCCTCATGTATTTCATTGACTTCGATGGCCTCCACGAGCGCCAGTGTGGCCCCGAAGACCTTGAACAGTGGACTGCTCGTTTAAATGAAAAGGGCGAGCCCGATTGTCTGATGGGTCAGAAACAGTTCTTCCAGCGCCGTAAGGCAAACGCGGATTGCTTCATCAAGAAAGAGTTTGCCATCAGCGGCCCTGAATTCAAACCCTGCAAGTGTTCCGCTGAAGACTTTGAATGCGACTACAACTTTGTCCGCAGCGAGGACCGCAAGGAGTGTCTACCGGCTGTCCCGCTGACACCCCCTGCTGGCAAGTGCAAGGAGCCAAACGACAAGTACATAGGCCCCTCTGGATGGCGACTCATCCCCGGCAACGCATGCATCCGTGAAGGCGGCGAAGATCTCGAGCGCCAGATTGAGCGCTCTTGCTCAAATATCACGGGGCCTCCTCCCATTACCGATGGCAAACCTCGTGCGGAAAAGCCACAGACCATTTCTGCCACGCGTACAAACTACTTCTACCTCGAACGACAGGCCAGTAACAACGGCGTTGATGAGACTATCATGATGCTCACGGACAAATACGAACTGCATATCTCGCGCGACCATGGCCGGAGTTGGAAGCAAATCCACCCTGATGAGAAGTTTACGGAAATGGTTCAGCATCCCTACTTCAGTGATGCAGCTTTCTTCCTCACGGACAGCAAGAGGGTGTACTACACTATCAATCACGGTGATTCTTTCCACTTCTTTGACGCTCCCAGTGTGCCGACCAAGGAGGATATCCGCGCGCTCGCTTTCCATGAGAAGTTCCAGGACTCCCTTATCTGGATTGGTCACAAAGACTGTGAGGGAAAGAACTGTCGCTCGCAGGCGTACGTTACCGACAAGCGAGGCGCTAGTTGGGACCCGATGCTTATTGGAGTCGCCGGCGGCGGTTGTAACTTTGGATATCACGAGGGCCGCAACAACAGTGAAAAACTAGTGATTTGCGAACAGTATAAAGATGAGGAAAAGAACAACAACCGGCAGCTGGTTACCAGTGATGATCATTTCTCTACCATGGACGTCAAGTTTGAGAACATCGCCCGTTCCGCTACCAAGAATGGGTTCGTCGTCGTCGCCTGGTATGAAGGAGATCAGAAGGAATACCTGAATGCCAGCGTTAGCGTCGACGGCCGCACTTACGCTGATGCACACTTCCCTTTCAACATCAAGGTCCCTCAGTATACCGTCCTGCCTAGCTCCCCGCACGCATTGTTCCTCCTCGTGATGGTAAACGGGGGCAATGAACGCAGCTTCGGCTCACTGGTCAAGAGTAACAGTAACGGTACCTACTTCGTCCAGAGTCTCGAGGGACTCAACGTCAACGACCGCGGCTACACGGACTACGATGAGTTGCAAGGCCTTGAGGGCGTGGCCATTGCCAATGTGGTTTCGAATCGGGAAGAAGTCCTGAACAAGGGCGCGGGCAAGAAGCTACGCACTATGATCACCCACAACGACGGTGGTCAGTGGATGCTTCTGGCTCCTCCGACTCAAGATGTCGATGGCAAGAAGTTCGGCTGCTCCGTTACGGAGAGCAGAGGCACTGATAAATGCGCTCTCCATTTCCATGGCTATACCGAACGCCGCGATTACCGCGACACCCTCTACTCGGGCTCCGCCATCGGCCTGATGCTCGCGCTCGGAAACGTCGGTGAGCATCTCACCAGCGCAGCCGAAGCCGACACATACCTCACCAGGGACGGCGGCATCACCTGGACGCAAGTCAAGAAGGGACAGTACATGTGGGAATTTGGTGCGGCAGGCTCGGTAATCGTGCTCGTCAGCGACCGAAAGGCAACCAAGGTCGTACATTACACGCTTGACGAGGGCATGAGCTGGCACGAGTTCCAGTTCGCCGAAAAGGAAATGGTCATCGACGATATCTCGACCGTGCCATCAGACACCTCGAAGAGCTTCCTGCTCTGGGGTACGGATGGGGGCAAGCGTGTCACCATCACACTTGACTTCAGCGGTATTTGGAGCCGCGACTGTAAAGACGATGAAAACGATTACTATAACTGGTCCCCCAGCCACCCCTTCCAAGAAGAAAACTGTCTCTTCGGCCATGTCGAGGAGTACCACCGCAAGAAACCTGCCGCTGAGTGCTGGAATGCCTGGCGTGAGCCACACATCCACAGCATAGGCCGGAACTGCACTTGTACCCGTGCTGATTTCGAATGGTAAGCAAACACCACAACCACCTATCCTAATCTGAACTACCAACTAACACGAACCAGTGACTACAACTACGAAATCCAAACCGACGGCAGCTGCGGCCTCGTCCCAGGACTCCAACCCCAAGACCACATCGCGCAATGCAGCCAAGACCCTGAAAAGGTCGAGTACTGGGAACCCACCGGCTACCGCCGAATCCCACAGACAACCTGCCAAGGTGGCCTGCTCCTAGACCAAGATGTGTCCAAACCATGCCCAAACAAAGAAAAGGAATACCAAAAGAAGCACGGCATCAGCGGAACGGGTCTATTCTTCGCGATCGTGACACCCATCGCCGTTGCCCTCGCCATCGGCTGGTATGTTTACACGCACTGGGACGGCAAATTCGGCCAGATCCGGCTGGGCGATGGTGGCGGAGTGTCGCAGAGCTGGTTATCTAGGGACTCGGTGCTGGTCGCGGTACCTGTGGCAATTATCGCGGGTGTTGTTGCCGTTGCGCAGTCTCTGCCGTTACTTGTTAAGAGTCTAGCGCGGAGTACGTCTGGGTTGTTTAGGAGACGGGGCGCGCAAAGACCTTATGCTACGCGTGGCTCTTTTGCGGCGAGAAGGGGTGATTATTCTGCTGTTGTTGATGATGAGGATGAGTTGCTTGGAGCTGATGATTTTGATGATGAGGAGGAGCTGGCTTAGGCTTGGGGTTGGGCTTGAGGATTAGGATTAGGGTTTTTAGTATGGAATTTTGATATAGCTGCCAATTTCTGATTTCCAGTTGGAAATGATATTTTTGGGGTTTGCGACTTGCAACATTATGAGCGTGACATAAAGTTTTTTCTTTTCTTCTTTCTTCTTTCTTCTTTCTTTTCGGAGTACGTTGGGGTTATATGTGAAGGCTCTAGGGTTGAGAGTTGCATATTCTCCATTGGACAAACCAGGATTCAACTTTTTGATATATTTCCTCGAACAAACACCAATAAATGTATTTACCTCCCCTGAAAGACTCCAATGCATATTTCCTATACTCCCATCCGCCCTTCTTTCTCTGATACAGAACCTATCTCTCTATCCCTATTTAAGCTGTTCGGGACCAAAAGAGTCGGGCAACAACTACGTTGGTCAGTACAGAATCGAAGAGATATAAAGCAGATATATCTAAGAAGAGAAGAAAAGAAACTCACCTCCTCCATAGTCATAACTTTGTAATTTCCCTCCCCGTCGTACATGTACACTGGGAAAGAAGGCGAGGTGAACTCACGAATACTATATAATATCAATGAGCCAACCATAAAATGAAAGAAAGAAGAAGAAGAAGAAGAAGAAGAAGAAGAAAAAGAAGAAAAGGGAATCTCACAATTGTCTACACATCCCACAAGGTGACGCAGGAGGCTTGATATCCGTCGCCACAGCTAGAGCCTTGAAATTTTTATGGCCGGCAACCTGTGGAAGTTAGCGAAGATGGTTCAGACAGACAAAGAAAGTGATATCAGGTGGTTCTTATGTACAGAATCCAACCAAAGTTGACCAAGGAAAAAGAACAGAAAACATACAACAGCAGTGCCAATTGCGACGCGCTCAGCGCAGGTTCCGACTGGATAGGCGGCATTTTCGACATTAGCGCCAGAGATGAACTCTCCTGAGGTCGTGAGGATGCATGCTCCAACACGAAATTTGGAGTATGGGCCTGGGAGGATGTTAGTTGGGTGCCGCTCTTTTGTGGAACTGGATATCTGGTGCTTGTGTTTTAAAGGGAACCGGGGGATGGGTCATACAGTAGGCAGTCGCTTTGGCGTCAATTGCCTTGGTAGAGAGAGTCGTCAGCTCCTGAGCTGTGAGGGTAGCCATTCTAGTTGAGGATGTGAGATAGAGAGAGGGAGAGAGTGAGGTGAGGGGAGGTGAGGGGAAGTTTTTATCCGCTGATAGGCGATAGGCGATTATATGCAACGTGTAAGGACAAGATATGGGGTTATAGGTACATGGGTATGTGATTTATTTATAGATTCCAATAGAAATCCAGGATTCATGCAAGATGCCAAGTTCGATAGGTTCATCTTTAATGCTCTGATATAGAACAGTTAACCCTAAATGGTACTTTATATGTGCTACACTAACAAATTTAGGGAATATCACCCTCTAATAAACTCAGAATACATCAAATACCACCTAATCTAGCATTCTAGATACATATAATCTCAAAATTAATAGATATCTCACCGATATTTCACAGAAATCGAGTAAATCTCTTTAATGGACGTTGGATGTTACCCAAATAGGCAGCCCTGCCGATGGAGGGCAATGACTAAGCACTTGTCCTCTCTCCCCCGCTGATACCAAACATACGATATGCCTCAACTCTGTAAATAAGAAACAGTCTTTGTCCATCTCCAAACATGTTTAACCTAGGTGTGCAGGTCATCAACGGCCAAAAGACCTTTATACCGCTAGGTAAGTGCATCATCCCCCACATACAGGCTAAACTAGACCCCCCAATCTCACCAATGCAACAGAGAACAACCCAGAGGTCCATAAACATCTATGTAAGAACCTCGGAGTATCCCCGAGCCTCACCTTCCATGACATCCTCTCCACCACCCCAGAAATGCTCTCCTGGATCCCACGACCCGTAAACGCCCTCATCCTCCTCTGCGACAAACCCATCTACCTCGCCGCGCGGTCTCGCGTCGAACACAGCATACCCGAGTATCTCGGCAGCGGGGCTGACGAGCCCGTGCTATGGATGAAGCAGACGATCGGACATGCGTGTGGGTTGATGGCATTGCTACATGTGGTGGTAAATTTGGAGAATGGGAAATATGTCCTGGCGGGATCGGAGCTGGAGAAGATCGTGAAGAGCGCGATTGGGCTGGGACCAGTGGAGAGGGCGCGACTCTTGTATGATTCGAGGTTTTTGGAAGAGGCGCATATGGATGCAGCATCGGAAGGGTGCTCAATTGTGCCTTTGCCGCAGGAGGAATGTGGGTTTCATTTTATTGCATTTGTTAAGAAAGATGGGAAAGTTTGGGAGTTAAATGGAGGCATGAATGGCCCATTATTGCGAGGTGAATTGGAGGGGGACTTGTTGGGAGAAGAAGGGTTGGATATGACGGTAAGGGAGTTTTTAGATGCTGCCGATACGGAAGTGCATAGGGGAATGAGTATTATTGCCGTGAACAATACTATTTGACATATATCTTATGTTCTTATGCGGTCTTCTGACTTCTATATGACTCTCTTCTTTTATCGCCACTTGATCATCTCGAGAATAGGTGACGTCATTCATACCAAATCCGGGGTTGAGACTCATCCCGAAGACCTCAAGATCTTAGAAATCTTAGAAACAGCATTGGAACTGACTATTTAAAGGATACATCATCTAGCACTGATAATTTATAACAGTCTATTATCTATACTACCCTCGAGACTATCCTACAATGACCACAATTCTCGTCACCGGAGCTACAGGCAAACAAGGAGGCTCCGTAATTACTAGCCTTCTGGAGAAAAGTGTCCCTTTCAAGATCCTCGCCGTGACACGTGATGCCAATTCTGCTTCAGCAAAGAAACTCGCCTAGAAGTCTCCTAATATCACATTGATCCAAGGCAACCTCGATCACCCGGCTGCCATCTTCGAGAATGTAAAGCGTCAAACCTCAACCCCAGTTTGGGGCGTGTTCAGCGTCCAAGTAAGTCACAGAAAGAAACAGTATCCTCAATACATACCCTGATTGACCAAAAAAACAGACCGCCAATCCCAGAAACGACGACGAAAGACGCCAAGGAATGGCTCTGATAGATGAGTCCGTCAAACAAGGCGTCAAGTACTTCGTGTACAGCTCTGTCGACCGCGGTGGCGAGAGATCAGACCAAAACCCAACTCAAGTCCCCCATTTCATTTTCAAACACGAGATCGAGAAGCATCTCAAAGAGAAAGCAAAAGGGACCGATATGGAATGGACGATTCTACGTCCCGTTGCCTTCTTCGAGAATCTCACACCGGATTACTTCGGGAAGGTGTTTACGACTGCATGGCAGATGTCTCTGGAGGGCAAGCCGCTGCAACTGGTCGCAACGAGTGACATTGGGTTCTTTGCGGCTGCGGCATTCACGAATCCTGAGGCGTTGAAGAATCATGCTTGCTCGCTTGCTGGGGATGAATTGACGTTTGACCAGATGTCGGAGACTTTCAAGCAGTTGACTGGCAAGAATGTGCCGACTACTTTTAGCATTCCGGTTAGGTTGATGATGGCTGCTGTCAAGGAGCTGGGTGTCATGTTCAAATGGTTCCATGATGAGGGATATGGTGCGGATATTCCGACTTTAAAAAAGTTGAATCCTGGCTTGAAGGCCTTTGGGGATTGGTTGAAGGAGGATAGCAAATTTGAGACACGCTAGGGTAGAAGGGTGAAGGTTGTTTGAATTGTAGAGTACTAGTTATTAGGGAATTAATGTGTTGATACAGAATTGCTCAGGTAGAAAGAGTAATGGGCTAAAATAAAGACCCAGAAAGCCAGTCCAGGCCATTGAAAAGTGAATCAGAATCGGTGTCACCCAATCCCAACGACACGTCGGACATATCGGACAAAGCCTCTCCAATGAATGATGTCTGGCTATCCTGGCCTTGTTGACCAGCTCGCGATGAGGCCGTGCGCGCCATGAGCCGATCCAAGGGCTTCTGGAGCATAGCATCAGTACGCGGCATATCCTGCTGCCACAACCCATACATTTTGGTCACGACATCCCAAGCATGGTCACTCTCGGGACTAAGTGGACGCAAGCACAGCTCGGAAAGTATAAAAGCGACCACATGCCATTCCTTGTAGCTTTTACATAGCCAGCTCCACTGCGATGTTCCTTCGTTGGTTTGCAGGAGATACGAGAACTGCACAAGCTCGACAGCGGTCTCAAAAACACGGTCGTTGTGGCGGTAAGTCTTCACGTCCGATTCCTCGGACTGGAAATGAGTCGCTAGCCACGCCTTGGATAGTTGTAGTCGCACGATAGTTGCGACCACCCAATGTATTGGAATATCCAGGTTGAAATAATCGATATACTGTTCATGAAGGCTCTTCCCTAGAGCTGTGACGAGATTCTCACGGTCGTGCGTGGACATATCCGAGTATCCGCCTTGACGCGGCCAGAGCATTTCGGTCATGATCTGGCAGTTCATGATGCAGATGGTGGTATTCGTGAATCCGGTTTTCGGTAGTGGTTGATCTGTCATATACAAGGCAATATCATCATCGTCGACATTACTCGGAAACTGTGTGTCGAACATTTCGGATCTAATCTGGGTATCGACCCCTTGATCTCCCGAAGACAACATGTCAAGCATGCAGATATGCCACCATAACCGCCGGCGCATCTCTGTCTCTAAGGGTGGTAATGCAAAATTCCGTCCATCGCGGTGGACACCTTGTGCTTGTGCAACTCGTATCACGACGGCAGATTCAGCCCATACAAGACGTAAATCACCACCTACTCGATAACATAGCAAAAACAGCACGGCCGCTTGAAGAGCAGATAGGCATTGAGAATTGATGAAGTTGGCTCGGCGAAGTCCCTGGCTCACTGCTTTTTTGCAGTCTTGGATGGCTGTAGCGTGGTCGGTGTCAAGTATGGAAGGGCAGGTGTGTACTCTTATGCTCGTCACAGCGGCATAACACACAGAGAATAGTAATGCCTCATCTGAAGGGGTTAACTCAACGCCAGCACAGGCGTCTTGGACAATCCTTGTCATGGTAGCTTTGTGAAGTATGACAATCAACGGTGCCACATTCTCTTGGTACGTTCT
This sequence comes from Penicillium expansum, assembly GCF_000769745.1. Lineage (NCBI taxonomy): Eukaryota > Fungi > Ascomycota > Eurotiomycetes > Eurotiales > Aspergillaceae > Penicillium > Penicillium expansum. The sequence continues at coordinate 180,653 of NW_015971418.1, forward strand.
CCATAATGCATCAAGCCTTGCTGGTTGACAGTAATGGAGGCGAAAATAATCAAGAGACCAGGTGGATTCGCAATTTCCAAGAAGTCCACCCTCTGGCAGGGTAACGGGACTATACTTCACATCGGGTGAATATGACTCTTCATCTGAAGAGCTTTCAATAATATCACGAAGTTCAGAGATCTGCACAGCAAATTAGTTGAGGCCTATACAATACTAGCAGTAACTCACTATCCTCACCTTTTGTCCTAGTGCAACAGAAGCTTCATCGCCGACGTACCGACTCTTTCCCTCTTTAAGAACCAGCAATTCTGTCTTTCTGACTGTCTTTTCCAGATTCGGACGATTATCCAAGTCCGGTGGATGATCGGTATCCGGGTTGCGGCGGGTTGAGCGAAGTTGCTCAACCTCTTCTTCAAGAAGCTTTAAGCTAATAAGTAACTCACTAACTGGTGGCCTGTTCAATGTTCGCCGTGCTCTTTTGGGACCTGGAAAGTTGCACTGCACTTCGGCTTTCACACATGCGCTGCAGGGATATACTTTATCACACCGCACTTTTCTTTGGTTGCAACGCGAGCAGCTGCGTTTATTCAATTGGAGACCAGACGACGAGGCTGTTATATTGGGGCTCGACATCGGACATGTTCACAAGCTGATAGTACGTGGAAATACGATCAAGGGGTGTGGTGTGTAGGTAGATATCCCTGCTCAGCCCTGGAGGTCAAGGTCTTACGTAACCTTCAGCCTACGCCTAGGCACCTGGGCATCTCCATATTCCAGTCATCTTCGCTTAGGGCTGGCTTTTGGTTTTTTGGACTTGTATGATAATGAGTCACTCGAAGTGTTAGACATTGGAATGTAAGTTTATCTGCAATAGCCAGATTCTATTCTATACAAAAATAATAATAATAAACAGATCAAAATGACCGAAAAAGCCCGAATTATAGATCGTTCACCAGATTCGGATACCGAGTGGTTCACGTCCATAACCTCAATTGACGCGTGAAGGGTCCACCAGGTAGTGCCACGGCTGGACTGGAGATGCTTGGCCTTGCGTATATCAAGCCAGCAAAGCCCATTTTTTTTGGCACGATTCGATGCCTCACAAATCGAGCAAGTAAAACCGAAATAGGGCTTGCGCATTGGGGATCGTTGATCGAGCAAGTCAAGATAAAAATGAGACAAAATGTAGAAGAGTCAAGAATCGTGTTTGAATGTATTCGGGGTATAGCGCACGATGCCAAAATCCAAAGAGTTAAGGTATGAGAGATTCAAAAGGAAAATGGGAGCCAACATGGTCATCGTCCAACCTCAGTTAGACCGATAAAATGGTGACAAATTTCTATATGCAGGGGAATTGTAGTAGTCTCTCTTTTTTTCATCCAAAATATTTCCGTAATCCTTCATAAACAGTGAAAATAAAGGCCGAGCTGGGTGCCGAGCGCGCGCAGGTGATCCCGCACCCGCGGTACATGCCCTTGAGCCCTTGTTGCCTCCATAGAGCCTTGGTCTCGCCCCAGAAGGTCTGTTGCTGAGCATGGGCCGGCAGACGTGAGACGTCTACAGTCTGCATGCGAGACTTGATTGTATCGGCCGGGTAGAACAAGAAGTTATAGCTGATTCCAGCCGTTGCTCCTGCGATAATTTGTTGGTAGATGGGGAGCGAGTCGGAGGTCGATTGCGGGTTCGACTTGTTATACTTGCGGAAGAGCGATGATACGCCCTCATATCCGCCAAACCACGCTGCGCTTCCACCAGTTTCCCGAATTAGAGTTCCCATCTGGCCCCGCCAGAATCCTGCCAACCCTTCATGTCGGAAAATGTTTGTGACGATGGCCATAGGGCCAGAGGGTTTGAGGCCTGCTGACTCCGCGGGGACCTGCATCCTGCATTTCACCAGTTCAATAGGTGTAAGTACCAGCGAGGTCACAGAGCCGGATAGAGCCCCGCTAGCAATGAGAGCAAAGAATGGTAGGTGCTCAACGCCTGGGTAGACCGTTGCGCGCAGGGCATCCTGGATGAGACGATAACTGAAGAAGAGACAGCTGGTCTCCACCGCAGCCCCGGTCATGGGTGCACTAATGCCTCTATATAGTCCCCGGAAGCCATCAGCTCGGAAAGACTGGCGGAAACAATCCAGTGGTCCTGCATATCGGAGAGGGAGGTGTTCGGGTTGTGACTGTAGTCGGACCTTGACAGTGTCAAAGGGGTACTCGATGAGTTTGCCTGCCATTCCTGCCGACTTTGGAGAGTGTCAGTCTAGATCGCTCACATGCATGCGCGAAGGACTTCCTTACCGATCCAAATATGATATCCTTTATCGCCTCAAGGCCCTGGTTGGGCGGGAGCGATGGCAGCTCCATCGGTTCACTGATGGTGATCGCATGCTCTGTTGCCGCCATCAAGTAGGATCGGAGAAAATGACAAGTACAAGTTTGAAAGAGTGTTATCGAGGGATCATGGTAAGACGGGGAACCGGAGGTATAAGTAGTAAGCGAAATGGACTGGTGGGGGGGGCGGTGTAACGAGGGATTTGATAAGCCTACAAGGTGCCAAGCCACCGTGCAGAAGCTAACGAGGAGAAAGGAAACGAGGACAGGCCCGAAACCTAGGAAGAAAATGGGCACTAAATATTGTAAACAGCCTGTCGGAGGAAGTCAAGTGGGAAATGAGAAGAAAGGTGGAGTCAGGAAATTTGGGCCGAAGGCATTTTCTCTCTTTAGCGGACGCCAAGCCATTTTATCAGATCGAGATAATCAATGAAAAAACTCGGTCTCCGTTTTGCCTCGTCTCTTTTGCTTCACGTTTACTTCCCACCCAATCCACTTTCTTGAATCTTCCACTTGGAATTGCTTTTTTTCCAAGTCACATATCCTACTATGTCTACCTCAACGGCCACGACACCAGTCGTGCCTCCGACCACCGGCATGCGGAAAAATGGTAAGTGAGAAAAAAAAAAAAAAATAATACCCAGTCCCCACTTCCCTACTGTTCCTCATCTCCCCGGCTAACCCCATCGGACCTTCAGGTAAAAACTGGCATGGCACCAATAAGGCTTTCCGCCCTACTGCGGGTTTGACCTCATACGCTAAGCGTCAAGAGCTCAAGAAGCACAGCGACGCGGTTAAGGAACTTGAACGTGAGATGAAGGAAGAGGCCGAGGCTGAAAGGAAGGTATGTCGATCTTATTCCTTTTCTCTCTTGATTTGTCTCACTTCCTTTACCCATTTATGTCTTTGTCTGGTCTTCATTTCTGGTCAGCCTGTCTTCATAATAATGATATTATCTCCGACAACACATGACTTCCCAAGATGGTATCACTAACCGATGAACCCTTCCAGGCCCGTATCCAGCGCATCAAGGACCGCCGAGAAGCCAAGGAGGAGAAGCTACGTTACGAGAAGATGGCCGAGAAGATGCACCACAAGAGACTCGACCGTCTCAAGCGCAGAGAGAAGCGCAACAAGCTGCTCAGCTCTTGAAGCTGTTCACGGCCTTCTCTATATCTCCGGCAATACCATCTCTCCATCTCCTCCAGGACTGCATTGTGTGTATATACATCGGCTTGTTGAGGCTTCTTCCTTCTTCCTTGTCCCTAGCGGGACAGACTGGACACTCATTCCGGCGTGGGCTGTTCGATTACAGGCGTTTTTTCTGAGGTTAGGTCATAGGTCACTACTAGCGAGCAAGACAAATGTTTTTCTATAATCACAATCTATTCTTTAGCGTAATCATATACCAATACATTATAGGTAGTAGGGAAGAATGTTTGATACTGTCAGCTGCAGAGTCGCAGATCGGTCTTTAGCCTTGGCGTCATCGATACCCCCGGGACCAACTCCACACTCCAACACCAACACCAAGCCTCCAAGCCTCCAAGCTTCCAAGCTTTCCCAAGCTTTCTTCTCAGAATGTACCACCATGGAACCTCCATATAAATACGCACCATTCTCAACATCCCGAGCAGCCTCTGCCACATTCCCACCCACCCAAGCCTCTACCCGAAGCCCAAGCCAAAACCAGCAAGCCAGCGACCTCCAGTCCAAATTAGAGGACCTCTCTAGATTTGGTAGTCAAGAAAGCCGCCAAACAGACCGAAGAAAGTCCCGCCGCTCACACCGCTATGGCTCCGATGACCGCCAAATCTCCCCCAAAGGAGAGCATCGGACTCGTCCATCTCCATCCCCTCAGTCGCAAGAGCCATCCCTCTTCGATGGCACGAAGTCCCACCGCCGCAAATATAGCAAATCGCGGGAACTGCGCTTCCCTAATCCCATGAGCCATCTAGCTTCCTCGGCGAGCGCGAGGGGATTGCTCCCTACATGGTCGGGCGGGAAGGATAAGGACCGCGAGGGTGATGATGGGTTGCTGAGGCCGGTTACGAGGGAGACGACCCGAAGTCGTTGGGGGTCTGAGTCGACTACTGGACTATCGGATGGTCGGAACGGAAGTCTGCTTGATACACCTGAGCAGCATGAGCAATTGGGGCCTATCCGCCGGCACGAGATTCTGTCTATGGATGACCTAGAGAAGGTCAAGAAGCGGAGGAAGTTGGGCGAGGAGTATGTTTCTTGTGACTTGTTTGCACGCAGGAGATTGACTAACGGCCCTTTCAAGGTATCTACGGTCTGCATTGACTTCGATTGGGACGTTAGCGACAGACGTCACCCGTCGGCTGGACTACACCTATTACAATCTACTTGAGAAAATCACAGCACTCCACTCGACTATCTCGTCATTCCAGGAACTCTCCGACTCAGCGTCAACACTTCTCAACGACTTTGAACGCGAAACCGCCGGGTTAGATCAAGATATCCGCAAACAACTCAATGACCTAAAGGGCTTCGAGCCACAGATCGAAAAGGCCGACGCGTTAGAGCAACGCATGAAAGCCGGCCGACAGCGTGTCGAAGAACTAGGCAAACGACTCGAGACTGTACGGCACGAAATCGATAGCTGGGAACAGCGGGAAACAGAATGGCAAACCCGGACCAGTCGTCGACTACGCATCTTCTGGGGCATTGCCACAAGCGCGCTATTGGTGCTTGTACTCGCTCTAGTCCTCCAGAACTGGCCACAGTTTTGGTCTCCGCACGCTGGGATCTCACGTTTGACAACGTCAAACCACTCTTCGCCCTCTGTGCCACCTCAGTCTGAAGTGTGGGATGAGGTTCTCAGTCTCGGGGGAAAAGGTGCAGGGTCTGATGCAGGGCCTGTTCGATATCCGTCCAACCTCGCAGATCGCCGCGAGAGCCTGGACAAGGCTGGTCCGACTTCGACGATCCGGTCAGGGCATGATGCATCATCACCTGCGAAACACGATGCTTTGAGCGTGCTGGATGAATTATGAAATGTTGTCTTTTTGTATTCCGGAGCCTTGGACTAGACCTAGACCTCCCAGATTCGACCTAGCTTGTGCTTCCACCGATTCTGTTTTGTGCTTGAATTGTCTTCAATTTGTACTTTTATTTTAGATTTATGTCATGATACCCAGTCCGCAAAGGATTCGTGTTCGTCATTATACCATCGGCCCCTCGCTCTTCTTCTTCTTCTTGTCTTCAATCAATTCGATATTAGACGCGGGGATCTTCTTGCCGTGAATCTCGAGGAGCCATTCACGCAGGTCATCACTGACATCACCCTGGACAGTGATCTCCTCGATACCCGCAGGCGAGCGGGTCACCGAAGAACCCGTAGCAAACTTCTTGCCCAGGTCCTTTGCGATCTTCTTGTTCTCCAGTCCGAAGACCTCCAGCCCGATCACGACCGTCACGTACTTGCGCTTGTTCCGTTCGACACGCTTAATCTGAATCTTAGAGGCGGCCTTGCGCTCGGTATCGCGCGCCTCATTAGCGGCAGCTTTGGCCTCCTTCTTAGCGGCGTCTTTAGCGGCGCGTTCTTGCGCTGAGACAGAGAGGGTGGAGAGGTTGGCGTTCAGGGCATCTGATAGTAAGAAAACCAGTGTTAGATTGTCGGTATTTCCCATTTCCGGGATTGCGGATTGCCAAATGCAGGTAGTGATCAGCCATACAAGTAGCATGGAGGCTTCGTACCTTCAGAGTATAGTGTGTCCCACAGATCCGACTCGTTATCCTTGAGCCATTCTTCGCATTTCTTAGCGGTACCTCCAAATTCGCAGTACTAGACCAAAAAAAATCCCGCACGTCAGAAACATATTAGATCTTCAATGCAAGTATAATTCAAACGGCAATTTATGCTGGCTCTGTGGGCGCTTTCTAGTGGCTAGGAGCTATGCCACGCACGACAACGCCGGGACCCGGATGATGAGAGCTAAGAAGCAGGGGCAAGAAGCGGGGAAAAGGAGTGGGCTGGGCCCTTCAATTCTGAGGGACTGAGAGCTGGGGACTTGGGGGGGGGGGGGGGGGNGGGGGGGGGGGGGGGGGGGGGGGGGGGGGGGGGGAATTCGAAGGTCATACCTCGGGGGGTAACGTGCAAACTATCGAGATTCCATCAGCGCTATGTTCTCAAACGAATTGGGGTTGCGGTTTGTGCCACGGGGGTCCTCACCTCCACAGTAGACAACATGTCTTGCCTGCACAGCTGGGGTTGTTTCTACCTCAGCCATAATGTATGAAAATAGTACCTTGGTAACTGGTATCGGTCTAGACTTGTTCTTCTCTGCCAGAGAATCAACATATGGCGGGGGCGGAGGGGCAGTTCTGCCAGCTAAGCCGATTTGGGAATATCACGTGCAATGACGCCGGTCACTAATTGTCTCCCCTCTCTACTCTGTACTCTGTACTCCGTATACCCCCTGCTACTTTAGAAGCAAACTAGTCAAATTAGTATAATGGTAGTGCTCATTGCTCATTATTGGATCACTTTACATGCTCAATTCGAATGGGTTCATTCTTACAAGTCCAGATTGGACAAACGTCACTCATCAGCACGACATTGCATATCTTTGCTAATCTCTCCTTTTGACAGGTGTGCGATGGATCCAATCTCCCCCAGATGGAGGGGCTAAATCCCACATCCCCCGGTTGACTGAAACTGGAAAGTCGGGGGCGATGCAGAAAACAGAAAACGAAAAATCCCTCGACATGAACCCGTTTAACGTGCAGCTGTGGCCATCATCACGATAGGGGCCAGGCGCGCCAATTGGTGCGCCGGTTGACGATCGATCCGCAATTGGCTGATAAGATAGTCAATTGCAGTCAATTGCAACCTTGCAATCCCTGTCTTGTCTCGCATTTTGCATTCAGGCGGGTGTCAAAACCGGTCTCCATCCGCTAGCTGCATTATCAGGAGCCTTGGACGCGAAGCCAGTGGGGAAGATTGAGAATTGATTGCCCCTGTGGATATAAGTGTTGGCGACATGCGTCAAAGCAGTGCAGAGAAGGTATCTTTGGTTGATACTGTCCAGGGCCAATCATCGGCGTTCAATATGACAAACGTTAAAGAGGCCCGTGGGGAAAAGACTGGGGTGTACATCGCACTAGCGCTACCTACCGATCAAGCCTCCGCGGAGAGATGGGGTTTTAACGATGGGCCAGAACATGGAAACTTACAATGGTATAGGAATAGGTCCATATAGATAGTGTTTCAGGTTTCCAGTCTCCAGATTTAAGAGGGCCTGAACGCGAATACTTCACGGTAGCATGCAGCGACGGGCGGTTATCACTGGCTTGCGATTTGCGTCAACAATTGCGCCTCCGAAGAATCGATGTCGAGGGTTTTGACCCGCCAATCATGACTGACCTCGGTGAGTGGTTGCCCAGATGCTGTCGATGCAAGCGCACAGACAAAGGCAATTCTGTGTGTACCCTTTTTTTTTTTCCTTCTATTTTTTTTTTCTTTCTTGTGTTATGTTTAGCTCCATCTTGCATGTCCTCGAGCTGTCCGTGCATGTGTACAACATTGGAAGTTAGTTGGAAATTGGGAAATTGTGGAATTGAGGGAATCTAAAAAGTCGAAGATGTCAATGGCTAAAGTTAAACATATACGCCACTGGGTTCCTATCTTTTATACCCCATAAACCCTTCTAAGATATTCTGTACTCCGTACGGAGTATTGCTCTGTGCTTTTAGCTTCGGCTCGTATCTCCGGTCGATCATGGCTAAGTTTTCCTCTGATACTATGATTTGACACAGCCAACAGGGTCCTCTAGCTCTACCTAGGCAGAAAGTATGGGTTACTATAACAAAAGTACGTACCATGACATTCTAGAAACGCCAATGCCTCGGTTAGTAACTTGTGATTAAGGACCTACCTAGGCAGTTGAGTAAGTATATTCATAAAAAATATATTCAAAAAAGATTCAGTCAACTCTCGTGTGGATCAAAGGGGTCCGACTCTCTTGGAAAAGTTAACGTGCTCAGGCCCTGCGGATGCATCGGGGGGCTATAGGCTCTAGGCCGAATGGCTCCGTGATACTCCGATAGTGATGGCGATTATGGTGGGGAGTTGGTACGGAGTAAGTATACTTTATATTTCTTGAACAGTTCTAGTTCTAGTTCTAGCTATTGTACATAAAATACTCTTATAGTATATCCTATATACTCCGTATACTCGGTATACCCCACAGGATCTACCTATACAAAGACGCATACAATTCCACTAAAAAAGGACTTGCATATCTGGTGGAGACAAAACGGTTTATCGTGCGGTCTAGATGAGTATTTTATTCTATGTATTCTATGTATTGGTATAGTATTAGAATACTATCTCGTATAATAATAGCTCGACTGACTGGACTAGACCCAAGTAAGACTAATACTAGAACTAGACGTAATGGATTCGATTGTGGCAACTTCTACAACATACTATGTTATACATATATTTTATGTCTATCTTAGATATATTTTAGATATATTATATTATAGCAGATATAATACATAATATATAATAAAATATAACTTGCTTTATTTTTTTTCTTATCCCTTTAACCCTCCTCTAACCCTCCAATCCCCCCTCCCCTAACCCCAAAGTCCCCAGAAAACCGGGAACAGTCATATCTCCACCTCCACAGACTCTCTCTGGTTATCTTTCCTTCTTTCTCTCCTTCTCCCTCTTCCTCTTCCTCTTCATTTTCTTCCTTTTCTTCCATTACTTCGCCTCTTTTTCTCTCCTTCCCTACTTCATCCTTGGGATATTGTCCCCAGTGTGCAATCACCTGGATATGCTATATCTTTAGATGGCCATTGCCTCGAAACTATTCCCTCATTAATCACATCATTGCAAAGAAAAAGGGAAATGACGACGTTGTTGACTCCTCGCGAAACCCATTCGCCCTTCCCAGATCCTTTACGGTGTCCCACTGGTCCCACCACGCAACGATATTTCTTAGAAGATCACGCCATCTCCAGAAAATCACCCATGCAAGATGACTGTCACGCGAGGGACTCCTCCCCAGTCGCAAATTTACCCTCTGCGATTCCTTCTACGAGCTTCAATTCTATCCCCGAAGAACTCGCCTACGCGCCCACTCCAGACCCCCTGGCACCGGAAAACGAACTCATCCTACCCTCCTACGACACAGCATCCCTTCACAGCGCCAAAGAACCAGAGGACGTGAGCGACGCATCAACAGAATCACACCCATCTTCGTGGACGTTACAGACCCCATCGGCAGATGACACCTTAATTGAGGATGAGCCATCTAGGCATGTGGACTACCTTTCACATGACTGGAAGGAGGAGGATATCTGGTCTTCCTGGCGTTATGTGACGAGTCGGAGGAACGATTATAGTAATGGAGTTAGATTGGAGAATGCCTCTTGGAGGACATGGGCCAAGGCCAAACACAACCTGAAGACGATATCGCCGGAAAGTCTCAATTGGTAGGTTATGGATCCCATTGATCCCATTGATCCTTTCGTCTTTTGTTCACCCCGCTAAACTTTGAACCAGGCTGAAGGACTGCGATGTCACCTGGCTCTACGGCCCATTAAAAAGTTCCGTCGAACGTGCAACCTCTCCATCTCCCCCTCCAAGTCGCTTGGAGACACCAAACTCTTATCTCGACCGGAAGCCAATCTTGAAGAAGAAGACCGCATCCGAGGCTATTCTTCAGCGGTCACTATCTCAACATACCTTACTTCAACATGCCGGGGCCATCCTCAAGGCTCAAGAAGCCGAGAACAGCTGGGCTCGGCCCCCGTTCCCAAGATCAAACACAGACTTGGACCAATTGCATCACCGGACTGGAAGCTCGACCTACTCTCTCGGTGGGACTCTCACTACCTCATCATCGTCTGGAATGACATCACCGGGTGAACGGCGCCATATTCACTTCAACAATGAAGTCGTACAATGCATCGCGGTCGAAGCCAAGGGCTACGAGGACGATTGGCCGGTCACCTTTGAAGAGTCATCTTCCGACGACGGCGTAGTCTTGATGAGACAAATTTCCAGCCGATCCTCCCTGAGCAACCGCCCCACCCCACGCAACAACTTCAGCGGCGATGGGAAAACCATCGCCCCTCTCCCCTCAACCACGCTCAAGTATCGCGGGGATCCCCCCGAGCCCATCGCTCAGATGATCCTTGACCGATGGTCCACCACCCCCACCCGGACGGTATCACCGACTCCCTCGGTGGAGACACTACGTCCGTCAGGGCCATCAGAGCCCTCGGCCAACTTCCTTTTGGATGAATGCGAAGATCCCAGCCTGGACTTCACGGGCAATTATCCCGATCGTGATCGCGCATGGTTCATCGAAGATGATCCAGCATCGGATAGGGCGATCCGGTTGACTGCTTCGGGCATGATCATGCCGGAAGGCGAGACCGAGACCCCCAGCAGTAGTATCTTGGGCCGGGTTGTGGACACTGTGAACACCGCCCGAGACATTGCCCATGTGATTTGGAATGTGGGCTGGCGCCGCTAATCTTGATCACTGCAATCTTTACGACTGACGAGGACGGCTAGCCCGTCGTACATATTGGGAAAAGAAAAGAAAACAGGTTACATCCTGTGGCGTTTTGGGAAAGATGGTGTTTGGATTGGATTTGGCGTATCTTGTTTTTGTATAGAATCACTCCGGACTAATTGTTAGGGTTCATGTAACGAACATAATGCATACAAAATAACATATATTAAAAGGATTACATTGAAATTCCAGCTGTATACACAATCAGATACGTAGATATAGCCCTGATATAATGTATAGATCAGGGAAATTACGAGGTTGGGTGTATAAAAATGTAGGGGGTTGACCTCGGGAGACATACAACTATTTAGTGTCCCAGCTATTCTTGTTTTCCCTCCAATCTTCAACTTCAACTTCTTGGGGAATATTGAAATATTTAATCTATTCATGCTTAAATTGAAAGGATCGAGATCACCGAGAGATCACCGTTTAAATTCCAATTGCCCCACAACACAACCCCCCCCCCCCCGATCTCTTTGTCTTCTTGAACTTTCCCCGTCTTTCGGACTGTCTTCAAAGACATGGAAACCGTTAATGTCGCCGAATTGGTCGAGCGCCTAGGTAGCGATGAAGATGCCGTGCGCAAAATGGCCGTCTTCAAGCTCCAAAGCAACATCGGAGACCCGTCTTTCGCCGACATCTTCATCGCAGAGGGCGGCCTGATACGATTACGCTACCTAACCCTTCACGCAAGCGGAAATACCCTGGCATATAGTTTGACCAGTTTCTCAAGGCTACTCGATGTCGACAAGGGGTGGGAGTGTGTTGACCAGGAATTGGTTGAGCGCGTGAGTTATCCTGGAACCCATTGCAGTGCTCTCTACCTGTGTCCCTGTTCCCTTTCCGCGGTCATGTCAGATGCTAATGCGAATGTTTTTCTAGATTGTCGAGCTGATCGTCACCCATCCCCTGGTCAATATCCTCCGCGGCGCCATGTCTATTCTCGTCTCTATTGTTTCCCACCCGTACATGGGGAATCGCGCGTCCCAGGTCAACAACTTTGGCTTCCGTGCCCTGAAGCCTGCAATCGCCATTTACCCCCAGTTTCTGGAAATGCTTGTCAGCCGATTATCCTCTGCGGACCATGCATTGTGTGCTAATGCGCTCCAATTGATCAACTCGCTCATGCGCGACTCCATCACCCACGACCCTGAGGCGGAGTGGCCTAAGTTTATTCAGAAGTTACAGGATCTGGGCGTTATCAGAGCAGTCTACGTGCTTATGCAAGATTCCGCCCTTCAGGATCTGGCACATCCGCTGCTGGAATTCCAGTCCCTCACCAAGATCCTGCTCCGCAAGTGGCGAGATATCCCTGTCAACCAGGAGAAGCCTGAGCATCGCCGCGCGCTGAAGGGGATTTATCTCGCCAGCAACCCGGAGAAGAACACCGACGAGGCTACCGAGCATGGCGAGGATACACGGCGCTCTAGACGACACCATCCGGAAAAATGGAGGCGGCTTGGGTTTGAGACGGAGAGCCCGGCGGGGGAATTCTACGAGGTCGGCTTCCTGGGTATGATGGATCTGGCGGATTATGTTCGCAGTCATGGGGATGAGTTCCAAAATATGCTCTTAGAGCATTCTACAAAGCCATCACGACAACGGTGTCCGATCGCTCGGGCATCCTTGGCCGTCACATCCATCTTGTACGAGCATTTCGAGGTCGAAAAGTCTGACATGGATGACACCAAAACATATCTCATTTCAGAGTCTCGCACAGGCTTTGATAAACTATTCCAGCCGTTGCTATTGCATTGGACCCGACTACATGTTGCCGGCTTACAGGCCTTCTTCCGCCTGTGGAAGGCGACTGCCGCCGAGGAAGAGGACTTGGACAAGATTATTGAGCTCGTGCGCATCCTCATTGAGTCGGTGGTTGGCGGAGCTGCTCGGATCAAGGATGTCCAGGATGTCGAAGAGGAGCTGGCCGATTTCGAATACCACCGATTGCGCGGGCTGCAGATGGAACTCCTTGAACTTACGTACGAGGATGCATGGGGCCAACATTTGCGACAGGTGCGCGAGGAACTTCACCATGAGGCTCTTCAGTTTGTCAAGGAGCAACGAATCCGATCTTTGCTCCAAGGCAGCTGGTTCGCTCTAGACTCTCACTCCAAGTTAGAGTCCGCGGCAGTGCAGAAATCTACTGCCACGTATCAATATGCCCAGCTCTCTCATAACCGACGATACTTGCATTTCGGTCAATTTAACCTGATGGGTGACCGAGCTCCGGAGTTGGACACCCTCCCAGAGAAAAGTGAGTGTCACCAAGCGCTTACCTATAACCAACACCTACTATCTTGTATTTGCTGCTAACACCGGGGCGTGCCCTCAACAGTCGATCTCTCAATCGTCTCATCTGTAGTCTCCAACGTCTCCACCAACCCAGATCATTCCTCTACATCCACCGTGAAGACTGCACCCCGTCAACCCGCAACCAAGATCACCATCCACGGATATGCGACCTCCGCAGCCACCGGACATGGAAAAAATCACAGCCACGCTCGGTCCAGCAGCAGAGCCACCCAAAAGGAGGTAGTCCTACTCACGCTGCGGCCGTCCTCGCACAGCATTGCGTCCGAATGGCTAGATGGTCTGCTGATGCTCCTCAATCAGCAGCCCATCACTGCAGAGACAAGCAAGCTGATTGACCTGGTCAGCAATTATGGGTTGAAAATCCGCCTGCTTAATGTACGGTTTGACGATGCCACTTTCGCCGGTGAGGCTCCCCAGGTCCCTGCGAGAGATGGCTTGGATGAAGATTATTACTATGATGTGTTTGGAGGCGCATAAGAAGTACTTGACCTCTCTATAGGTTTCTTTTCTCTTTTCTCTTTTCTCTTTGGTTATTTGGGGGATTTTGGTTTCTTTGGCTCTGCCGACTCAGATTCTGGTCAATATACCCGGTGTGCGATTTGTCTGAATATAAATGTTCTAATCTATATAATTTAATTAACAATTGCGTTTATATATCTCTATGTCTTCAATATCTTCATCTCTTTTACTCCGTACATCTATAAAACTGGCAAATGGCCCACCGCTTGGCGTCATAAGCTTATCGGACGCGTATCTCAACTTTCTCCACGTTTTTGACCAACTCATCATGGACGGTCGTCCTCCAAAGAGACAACGCAAATCTAAGGATTCAACGCAAGAGCCCAAAGCAAAATTAAAACGAAAAGCCGCCCCGGTCATCATCTCAGATAGCTCCAGTCCTATTGAACCAACAGAACCCTTCGCCCTCTCCTCACGCCCAAAATCCTCCTACTCGCGCGGTACAACACCATCAACCCGGCTCCCCTCCTCCTCGCCTTCTCCAAACAAAAAGACGAAACCTACACCAAACCCAGACTCGAAATCCAAGTCCTTGCACAGCTTCTTCCAACCCGCAACAGAGGGGCAGCGATGGGCACCACAAAAGGCCGAGAAGCAGTCCCTCCCTCCGGTCAGGGAGACTGTCGACGTGGACCTGATTGAGGATGATTACGACTCCTACGATGAAATCTTCACACAGCACCTAGCTAATGAGCGGGCGGCAACGGGTCTGACGGCCGCGAGCTCTAGCCAGACTCGTCAACCTGCACCAAAGCCAGCGCCAAAGCCAAAGCTAAAAGCCCCAGTCAAACCGCCGCGGAAAACGGCAAAACGCTTCCTTCTGTCCACAGATGCTGGAAACGGCACTGCAAAGGAGCCATTGGTTGCGCAACTAGTTGGCGAACCGGACCGTCGACCATGGGCTCAGCGATTCGCTCCAGCTAACCTGGGCGAATTGGCTGTTCATAAGAAGAAGGTCTCGGATGTACAGCATTGGCTGGAAGATGCTTTTGCTGGGAGGCGTTCTGAAGTGAGTTTTTGATCGGCCGAGGATTATTTGAGGTTGGTTTGAATGCGGTTCTGACAATATGCAGAGGTTACTTGTCCTACGGGGTCCGGCAGGCAGCGGGAAAACGACCACTGTGTCCCTGCTCTCCGAGTCAATTGGTTACGACATTGTTGAGTGGAAGAACCCCCCGGTTTCGGAATTTGGAGCTCACGATTACCAATCCGTGGGCGCACACTTTGAAGAGTTCCTTGGGCGAGGTGATAAATTTGGAGGGCTTGACCTCGAAAATGCCAGCGAGCTGGATGCCCAGAAAGATGAGAAACCTCGGGACCACCGGATACTCCTTATAGAGGAGTTTCCAACCATGCTTGGCCGGGCGTCCTCCGCCCTCACGGCGTTTCGGACGTCTCTTCAGCGATATTTGGCTGCCTCTGCGAACGATCATGCCCGGGGCAATTTTGGATCGAATCACCCGCCCATCGTGATCATCGTGTCGGAGACTTTGTTAGGGTCTGCGTCCTCAATCTCAGATAGCCTTACAGTTCACCGGTTACTGGGGCCCACGATCTACAATCACCCCGGGACAACGATATTGGATTTCAACAGTATTGCCCCCACTTTTATGCACAAAGCATTGCGGTCCATTTTGGACAGAGAGGCGCGAAACTCCAGACGTGTCCAGATACCTGGGCCGGGTGTTATAGAAAGCATCTCTGAAATCGGCGATATCCGCAGTGCAATCTCCTCTCTCGAGTTCCTCTGTCTCAAGGGGGACGATACGGGGAGATGGGGAGGTAGCGTGGCTAAAACAAAGAAAGCTCGAGGCGAGGTTGCTTTGACGGCGATGGAGAAAGAGTCCCTCAAGATGATAACTCAGAGAGAGGCAAGTCTGGGCATGTTCCACGCTGTTGGAAAGATCGTTTACAACAAACGCATGGACCCGAGTCTGATCGAGGGTGGTGTCGAGATCCTTCCACCGCCACCGGAATATCTACGCCAATATGCCCGACCAAAAGCTTCGCAGGTATTGGTCAATGATCTTGTTGATGAGACCGGCACTGACATATCAACCTTCGTCAGTGCTCTCCATGAGAACTACATTCCATCTTGCGATGGGGATGATTTCACGGACTATTTTAATAACTGCATCGATGCGCTCTCCGATAGCGATATTCTCAGCGCCGACCGCCGGCCAGGGCAAGGGGGACGGGCCGGAATAGGAACCGGAATCACATCGTTCGGCAGCGGCGTCGACGTGCTCCGGCAGGAGGAGATGAGTTTCCAAGTGGCGGCGCGTGGTCTTCTTTTCGCCCTTCCATACCCGGTCAAGAGACGGATTGGGTCTGGAACTGGACGAAGCCGCGCGGGTGATGCCTACAAGATGTTCTACCCGGCATCTCTGCGATTGTGGAGAGAGGCTGAGGAAATCGATGGACTGATCGACTCATGGATGAACCGATCACTCGATCCTTTGGGACAGCAGCATCTTTCTCGGAATGGCTCTGACCTCGCGGGGGTCAGTTCCTGGAAAACCCTCCAAGTAGGAAAGTTAGCATTGGTCAACTCAGGGAAAAAAGATACTACTCCGAGTGTGATCACGATGATGCCCCGACATGATCTACTGCTTCATCAATTGCCCTATATGGCTGCAATCCGGCGTCAGGACCCGGATTGTTGGCAGTTGGATAAAATTACCAGAATTCGGGCCAACGAGAATCTTCGTAATGATGAAATGGACGATATGGAGGAGTCTCCGGCACAGTTGCGTATGAAACAACGCAGCAGTAATACTTTTGGATCTCGACTGCCCGAAGAGGAAGAGAAATTGATTCTCAGCGACGATGATATTGTTGATTGAGTGTATTACTATGTATCATAAGTTAATGAACTATTTAATGTACTACTACGTTACTATATACTATACAGTTATATACCTACATGTATGTTGTAGACCCGTTCTCTGTACAGAGTACATATCTCGTGATCCACTTTCTTATCTTCAGCCCCAGCTTTCTTTCTTCTAACCACCTTTACCATTTCATAGCCCTTTGACAACTCTTAAAAGGTAAGTCAATTATCTTCACAATTCCTCTCTATAAAAGCTCGGTCACTCACACCAAAGTAGAATGCTCAATGATCATGAGCCCTCGAAACGGGGACACGATGACTCCTACCTGATCAATCGCTCTCGAGTCTCTGCTGTGAACACAAATGAAAACGCGAACCTCACTTCATCCCACACTTCTCGACCTCGAAAATCCGAGGACAAGCTTGACTATGCCCAATTGAAGAAAGATGCCCCGGGCCTCGTTGCCGCCGCCGCCCATGCGGCGGTTCCTAGCTGGACAAGCATGGTTCTCATGATTTCTCTTATCTTCGGGGGCTGCTGTGCCAATGTGGGTGTCTCGAGAACATCCAACGCTGCTATGGAGGTAAAACAGGACTGATCTTGTGTACAGGTCTTTGCGCTAGAGGCCATTATCAAGTAAGTCAACAAGCCAGGTCAATCCAAAACACAATGCTAATCTCATATCTCTAGAGAACAGCCCACTGCCGGTAAGCACGACAACCAGAACTAATGAAAACAACCACATCGCATATCCTAACCAACCCCGTTCCTCGCACAGGTCCCTTAATAACATTCGCTCAATTCGCCATTTGCGCCCTATTCACCATCCCGAGCTTCTTATCCCCCTCAGCTGGACCGCGAGCCCTATTCCTGAACCCCCGCGCCATCCCACTACGCTCATGGGTGGTATACACCGCTTATTTTGTAAGCGTCAACCTCCTCAACAACTGGGCTTTCGCATACAAGATCTCCGTCCCACTCCACATCATCCTCCGGTCCGCAGGCCCTGTCGCCTCAATGGTTATCGGCTACATATACAACGGCAAGCGCTACTCCCGTGGGCAGATCGCTTCGGTGAGTATGCTGACAGTGGGCGTGGCGGCAGCCGCCATGGCCGACGCGCAATCCAAAGGTGTGTCTATTAACGTCAACTCCGATGCGGCGGACACAATGACGACCGTGACGGGCTTCACGATCCTCGCGCTCGCGATGGTCCTCTCTGCCTTCCAGGGGATCTATGCAGACCGACTGTACGCGACTTACGGTAGGGATCATTGGAAAGAGGCACTTTTCTACTCGCACGCGCTTTCTCTGCCGCTTTTCTTGACGAGTTGCCCGCAGCTGCTGGGTCAGTGGCGGGTGGTGGCTTCGTCACCTTCTTTGCTGTCGCATTTAGATTCGGAGCTGTGGGCTTCGAAGGGTGCGGTTGGGAGCACTGCTTTCTCGGTGCTGGGTCAGATCTGCCAGGTTGGGGCTGTGAAGGCTTTGCTGGCGCATCTGCCGGTTCAGGTGGCGTATCTGGCGATGAATGCACTGACGCAGTACCTGTGTATCCGGGGAGTTCATCTTTTGTCGGCCAAGTCATCGTCATTGACTGTTACTATTTTCTTGAATGTCCGCAAATTGGTTTCGCTACTCCTGTCCATCTATCTCTTTGGGAATCATTTGGTTGGGGGTGTCTTGGTCGGCGCGGCTCTGGTGTTTGTCGGGGGTGCTTTATATGGCTTCGAGGGTGCACGTTTACGAAGCGTTGCCAAAAAGGCTCAGTGATCTTGTATATTAGATGAGTGTCTTGACCTATATACTCTACATAAACAGTGACATATCGGGTTTATCTTACAACTGGTTACACTTCCGAGAGCTACCGATGCCCACCAATAGAAGGAAAGATATATTGATATCATGTGCAGGCCGCCATAGTTGTACATAAAATTGAGATGAAAAGCAACAACTTCCACACCATTTGAGTGGAAAGGCGTCAAGCATGACGCAGAATCAAGATCACCCAGGCTACCCCCGAGCCAGACCAAAATAATAAAAACAGAAAACCATCTATAACACCTCGCCCACAATCTTGGCAGCTTCCTTGTATGTTTCCAAGAGCCGCTCACACTTCTCCCTCTCGGCCTTGATACCATCATCTTCGTAGAGAAGCTCGCCGAAAAGATCTTCTTTATAAAGTTCGCTCACGAGTCTGTTCTGTACTACGTCCTTGCAGTGGTTAACAAGGAGGTGCATGACAGCTTTGGGAACTTGATCTGCGATGGTCTCTCGGACAATGTTAAAGTATGATGAGATGAGACGGCGAATGAGCTCGGTTTCGAGCATCTCACGGTCTGTGAGTGCAGGCTCAGTGTTCTCATGGGGCTATACGAATTGAAGTTAGTCAGATGCATGTAAAGCTTAAAAACGCCTGCGCAGTGGTACTTACGAAGACAGACATGTCACCGCCATACTCCGATGGTGCAGTGTACTCCTCAGTCGGCATAATGGGAGCTCGAGGCTCGGCACGCCGAATGCTCTGGCTAATGCTGGGCTCACTAACATGTGGTCCTTGCCGGTTGTTGTTCATGCCTGCCGGCGACATGGCCATGTTGTGAGTACCTTCCTTGCCGAAGAAGTAATTCAGGAACGAGTCCCGGGCAGTGTTCGAGGCACCGCCACCGAACGCAGCATAGTTCGACTGAGCGCCATTCAAAGTAGCAGCAATGCCATTCTCGCCTGTGCGACCAACGTGAGGGGACATGCTCCGCGATCCCTTAGAGGAGTGGGTTCGGATGGGAAGGTTTTGCTTGTCACCATATTCTTCTTCGTCGGGGCCTCCCGTATTGCCATTGGGAGCTCCCAGTTCCTTTTGACGTCGCTTCTCACGCTTTCTTTTTTCCTCTGCTAGCACGGCTTTTCTTTCTTCGTCCTGCTTGTTCTGCATGATTGAAGACATAGCAGCTGCGGCGCCGAGGAAGTTCGGGTGGTTGGTGTTGATATAAGCTCTTTGGATTGAGATCAAAGATTCTACATAAGTTGAGCAGGGGCCTAGGCGCTCGCGAAGAAGATCAGACACGACCTCAATCAGCTTCCCCTGGAGACGAGGGAAACGCAGCAGTTCTTGATTGCCACATGTGTGGCAGATCTTGATAAGCTCCTCATAGACCAGCTCCACACATCGCTGACTGGGTGATTCGAGGAGTTTAATCTGTGGTTTGACCAGCAAATCAAAGGCCAACTCCGGGACAAAGAGGCTGGGGCGAGGACCTGTTGAGTTTCGGATGGCGGTTCGGATATCGGAGGTAGTCAGGTTATGAGTGGGATCAATTGTTTCCAGTGAGTTTCCGAAAACAGAGTTGAAAATGTAGTAAATTCTTGCTCCACCGCATAGCTCTTTGGTGGAGATTTCCGATGAAGTTCCATCGATAGATGAGATGAATGAGGCAGCGAATCTGGTCATCTGCTGAAGAATCAATGACCCCCGGTGTTCTTCGCCACTGAACTGTTTGTTTCCATAGCTGGCCAACTCTTGCTGAGTCTGACCCATCAAGGTGTTCAGCCGAGCCTTGATATCCGGAAGCCGGTCTCGAATATGAGACATCAGGGTTGTGTTCAGGGTCTTGGCCAAAAAGTGCGTACCGCAACGGTTGGCCATGTTCCTGTAAGCTGGGTGATGCCGGAAGAACTCGGATTCTGCGCGCAATGCATCGGAGAGCGATTTTCCAGATTGGATATCCTGCTGGGACCTGTTGACAACGCCGATGAATCCAAGCTTCAAGGGGTACACACGTCCAGATAGGATGTCCATCGCATTGGTGCCGTGGTCCATAAGATCCAGCTTTGACAGCACACCAATCGTCCTTCGGCCCATGGCATCCACTTGACGGGCAAGCTTCAGCGCCTCGGAATTGACCAGGTCGACATTGGCGGGAGAGACCGCAAGGATTATGCTGTTCGGTTTGGCGATATATTCCAGAATCAAGGTCCGTGTTTGTTTTTCAATATCGGACGGTTGGTCACCAATGGGAACCTTGGTCAGTCCAGGGAGATCCACGAGTGTGAGGTTAAGCACATGAGGTGAGAAGATCTTGAGATTGATCGGTTGTCTATTGATGCCCTTGTTGCTTCCTGCAATCCTTGCCGTCTCCGCTTCGATCTCTTGCTTCACTTGTCCAAAGTCATCAAACTTGCGCCCCGGCAGGTGGTGGAATTCGGCCCATTCGTGTTGACCGGCAACACTAGCAGCCGTGTGTGGGATATGGACCTCATCGGTTTCCGGCTTATCATCACGGTCACTGGGCACGTTGATAAGTTGCAGGATTAAGGGCCGCCGGGTGACAATTCCGCTACCTCTTGGTAGAAAGTCCCTTCCGACTATATTCTCTAGGACCGAAGACTTTCCGGATGACTGGGAACCAACAACAACCTAAGAGGGAGGTGGGGATTAGTCTTGGGATTGACCGGGTATGAAATGGTAACTCCTCTCAAAACTCCGAGGGCTCTCTACCAGACCAGACTCACAATTTGGGGCAAATCCAAGGAATCATTTCCAATGGTATTGAAGACCAGATCCTGAAGCTTGTTCACTGTCACGAGCAGATCCTCGCCCAGCGATGTCATGATGTCGAACTGAAGGTAGGCACCTTGAGACGCACAGGGAAGAGTTAGGGCTCGGAGTTAAGAAAAGAGGGAAAACTGGAAAAGGTACGCAAAGTGAGGTCGCGTGCGAACGGTCACCGGGATCCCTGTAGGCCTGAGCAACTCTCCTTGGAACCTTGGGAACATTGTTTATGGCCACTTTTTCGGCACACGTGATGCTGACATAAGCACATGCTACTGGTCATGACGTCGATGATTTGATATATGCACATACTACATGAAATATATATGAAATATATGGAATGTATGTGGTATAATAGACTAGAAAGGGATAAGAAGAGACATATGTTTATCTACAGGATGACTAGTCATTCGAGCGAGCTTTATTGACTCGATTTGAATTGAGATTGGTAGTGAACTGGGTATTTTTTATGCTCGAAAAGAATCACGAATACAGTCAGATCTAGTTTGGCGAATCAACAGAATTTGAATTCCCCCTTGTCGCATTGCTCGACTCGGAGTATCTATGTATGATCCAATCACTCGTCCAGACGAACATAGTTGGCAGGGAATAGACCCTGTTTGCCATTGTACTCACCAAGCCACCAGTCATCATCCGGGAATTCCTACAACCAAGTTAGCATTGTAGATAGCGAGGGCGCAAAGGCCGAGATATACAGGGATTGTTCTACTTACCACGTTGGTAATCTTCACGCCTTCAGGGAAACCGATTTCGTTATCCTCGGCGGCTTCATAGTCATACAAAGCTGTGGCTGTGACACCTTTGGAGCCTGGAGTAGCCGCTGACGGTGCAGCGGCAGCGGCAGGGGTGGGTGCGGCCGGGATGGGAGTAGGAGCAGGTTCTGGCTCTGGCTCTGGCTCTGCTTCATAGTGGTGGGAGCCGGCCGTTGTGTGTGACACAGGTTCGTTGTCTTCCACAATCTCCACATAGTTGGCCGGGAAGAGACCACGCTCACCCTGAGTATTGACACCTACCCACCAATCCTGGTCCACCATTTCAATGTCGGTCACATACTCTCCCTCTCGCAATTCAATCTCATTATCCTCGGCCTTCTCGTAGTCGTACTGGATTAGAGCTCGCGGTCCACCTTGGGGCTGCTCGGGCTCCTGAGGATGCTGAGGAGCAGTTGCTTCAGCCGCCGCACGGCCCAGGTCGTGAGAATCATCCTCAATATCTCGTTCATCTGGAACGACTTCTTGGAGGCTCCGAACGGGCATAGCAGGGGGAGGAGAATGCTGTTCCTCGTGGACATCCGCAACGCTGTCGGCAGCGCTGTGTCCAACCGGCATGGCAATTTGGATCGGCGAGCTCTCACGGACCGGGGGAGTGGGGGGTGTCGGAGAGCGAGGAGGCTGCGGTGGGGGAGTTGGCAGAACCTGCTGGGCATCATGCTCGGGCTCGGACTCGATGGGCCCAGAGGACAGCCCCGGTACAGGAATAGGGCGACTGGCCTGCGGAACGGGTGGTGCAGGAGGAGCGAGTGGCGCGGGCGCGGGCGTAGGTGCAGGCGTGTCATGAGCGAATTGGTCGCGAATATCACTCACATGAGGTTGCGGTCCATCCTCTTGTTGATCATTGGCCTTCGCGTCAATAGGCTGTTCAGGAATATATGATTTCTCCTGTGCGGTTTGAACAGGAGCCCAGGACTTGCCCGCATAGGAGCTCTTCCACTCGCCCTGGCCACTAGTTTGGCTTTGAATCGGGGCAAGGGTCGAGGTAGGCTCAGTGTTTCCAGGCGACGAAGCCACTCCACGCTCCTTGGCCTTACGCTCCGCCCAAATTTGAGCTGGTGTCTTGCCTCCCTCATCGGCAAAAGTTCGGCTCGCAGCTCCAATCTGTGCGCTCGAGCTTGGCTTAGGCCCAAGACCAGTTGGGAGGGGCGGCTTTGTTCCTGGGAACGAGGGGCTAGAACCAAACTTATTGGCAGCCCTTGGTTTAGGTAGTGTGGTCAAGCGCTCCGAGGCAACAGATGGTGCAGGTCGCTCGGGCAAGGTTGTTGGCTGTTGGTTGGCTGCGCTCGGTAGGACGTTGTCACTGGTGCCTTCCGGCTTCTGTGCTCTAGCTCGAATGGCAGCGATGTCAACTTTGCCAACGGGTTCATAAGAGCCTTTGATAATTGCCGGGCGCTCATCTTTCAGCTGACCGGATGCGGCAGCTTGCTTCCGAATTGCAGCAATATCGACTTTACCCACTGGCTGGTAACCACCTCTAACCACATCGCTAGAATCGTCCGAGGTAGTCGCGGCAGGTTGGCGACTCGCTGTGGGGCCTGCCTTGAGTTCTTGCAGGTTCACCCGAGTGGGCTGGTAAGCCGATTGTACCTTTTCCAATTGGGTGCGAGTCACGGGAGGAGCATCAGCACCCCAACCATCATCATTCAGGCCAGCTCTTGAAGGTGTGGGCTGTACGCGGGTAGCTGGGCTGGGAGTGATACCCCCGGATCGAGTCGGCGTGAAGGCAGGCTTGCTAGCCACGGCAGGTCGCGGGGCTGGGGCCGGGGCAGAAGCAGCGCCTGCTGAATACTTGGAGCCAGAGGAATCGGCCACCCGCTGGACGATTCCCTCGGGGGTTAGATCCCCATCTGCTCGGGCTGTGATCTGCACATGGTATCCCTATCCAGCCAAGTCAGTCTCACCGCGGGAGTTGCGTCATAGGAAGGAAACTCCTCACATGAAGGAACTTGGCAACTGTGGCCAGGTGGCTAGTAAAGTAACCTTTTGTTCGTTCCGGTACACCTTCTCCACACCAGCCAATGAGGACGTTCTTGGGGAGACCGGTGTTGGAATCCGTCACCTTCACGTAGGCGAATTGCACCCGTCCTTCGGAAAATTCCTCGATGAGATCGGCCAATTCACCCTCTGACAGTAAGATTTGTCAATATGAGATGAGGGGCTTGATAAAAAGTAACGGGATCACTAACCTCCGGTGCTCTGAACCTTAAGGACACTCTCCTTACCTCCATCTTGCTGGAAGGCACTGACAAGCGGGGTAGAAACCGAGTAAACAGCCCATTGACCATAAGTGGAAGACCCTCCATTCCCAGAAGGGGGTGGTGCATTCACCACTGTCTGATAACTTTTCGATATCGAGGGGCCATTGGACGAGAGGTTGAGAGAAGCCATGACTTCCGGCAGATAGATGGGGAGAGGGAAGGGAAAGCGTGTCAAGTTTTGGATGTGTCCACGTGGGAGGGGATGTTTGCTTTTTTTTGTTACAAAATCTGTGTCTCATGCAGTGTCAGCATAAAGTAGTCAAAGCTCTTGGTGTTGTGGTGTGATATAAGTTGGGGGGGGGGGGGGGGGGG
>NW_015971331.1:0-12223 GCF_000769745.1 Penicillium expansum
ACTCGGGTTCCCAGTCATGTATTGTAACATAGCTTTCGACAGATATCACTATTTATTATATATTTAAAGTATATAATAGACTATTTAGATATTTTAAAGACTCTTAAAAGTACCTATATTAGAAGAAGGTTCCTTAAAAAAAGATAATACTTTATACTCTAAAGGCTAAAGAATAGAAGCTTATAATTTACTATAAGGATACTAAGAAGGCTTATAGGTATCTTTATATAATAGGGATAATCTTTACCCCTATATATAAGCTTAATTACTTTAAAGAAGTAGACTAGGCTAATAATAATATAGACTAGTATATAATATATAAAAGCTCTTTATATTCCTACCTTAAGTAATACTATTAGTACTAGCTTATAACTTAATTAGTAGATAAAGATAAAGCTCTATAATAAACTAGGAGTATATCTAGTCTACTTATATAGACCTAACTAAGATTAGTTATCTAAAAGAAGGTTAGTTAGTAAAAAGAGTTAATAGGTTATCTTAATCTTTATATATATATTAACTTTATAAGGAACTAATAATAATAACCTATATTAATTCTAGAGATAATATAAGACTTAGTTCTTAACCCTTATAGTACTAACCTAGGATATCTTCTTTATTCCTATTACTAATATAGGAGTTAAATAGTTATTTAGCTTAATATAAAATATCTACTATTATAGATATAGATCTCTTAATATAATAACTATTTAAGATCTAATAATACTCTACTATATAATATATTTTAATATAAACTATACTTAAGGCTAGCTATCTATAAAAAGCTAAGACCTAGGTAAGAGGATAAAGACTAATAAAGAGGTAGAGACCTAACTATCTAGTTATAATAAGGAACTTAAGTCTAAAACTAAATATATATCTAAAGCTAATAATATAGATACCTATAATTGTAATATTTTACCTATTCTTTAGGACCTAGACCTACCTTTAGATTAGGAGAGTCCAGATTAAGAGACTCCGGATTAAGAGACTCTAGATTAAGAGATAGACTCAGTTAAACTTCTAAATTATTACCTAATAGTTAGAATTATATAAAGTAATAGCTAATATCTATATAGGGAATAGAAGCGTTAGAGAGATAATAATAAATATATATATACTAAGAGGAATAAATAAAGTGTAAATAATTAAATAAATATAATAATAATCTTTTCTAGATTTCCTATTTACTATAAATAAAATACCCTAAAATTACTAGTTTTTCTATATAACTTATATATATTATAAGGTTAGTTATGTTTGTACTATTTATAGTACTGTAGCACTCCCGCTGCAGCACTACAGTACTGGACTAAGTGTCTGGTGCTGCTAAGCCTTGGTACTACAGTACCGAACCAAAGGCCTAGTGCTGCCGTAGCACTGGTACTGCAGCACCGGTGCTGTGGGACTTATTAAGGCCTAAGTAGGATTAAAACTAATCACAATAATAGTCTATATAGTTATACTACTTTATTAGAAATAAGAGTAGTACTTAGTATTATATAATTAGTTAGTTCTTAAATTAAAGAGTATATTTTAATAAGAATATTAAATATAAAGAGGGAAAGGAGAAGGGAAGAAGGGTTAAAGAGTAATCCTCCCTTATAAGGACCTAATATAATCTTGATAAATATTGTCCTTCTTTACTTATCCTTTCCTAGAAAGTAGTTAACAACGGTAGAACTATAATTGTCATTTCTTATGTCTCTTAGATTGTGACAAAAAGTGTATATTATACTTATACTTATTATTATTATAAATAAAAATAATAATATTTATAATAGTAAAGAAAAGATTAATCCTTTATAATTCTAAAAAGAATATAAGAATAAATCCTTAATTCCTTTAAATATTATTTATAATATTCTTTTTATTCTTATAATAAATATTAAAATTAAATATCTTTTTAATTTATTATAAAACCTAGTTTAATATTAAAATAGAAGAACTATCTAATAAGGATATATCCTTAGATTCAATATAAGAAATAGATAAATAGAGAAAGGCTAAGTTTATTATTAATATACTTAAACTAATTAGTAGTAGTAAGGATTTTAAAGATAATAATCCTATTAAACTAGTTAAGTATAAGTTTAGAATAGAGAGTTAGCTTTTTTATCCTTTTATAATATTAAGTATATAAAAGTAATAGAGAAGTAAGCTAGTTAATAGTAAAGATAAGAGTAGTCTTTATCTCCTTTATTATAAAGATAAAGGTAGTATTTAAAGGCGCCTTAGTTTAAAAGAAGTAAAGAAATATAATAAATCTAATAATAATTAATTTATATTATATTAATATAAATAATATAAGTTAGACTGCGATATTGCCCGTCCATGGGCACCTAGGAGGTACCCATTGCCCGTCCACAGTGGGCGGTGGGCTATTTAGGTTTTCGAGTGCCTGTCTATAACGCCTACTGCCTGTGGGCATGCCCACGATACCTACTATTATATAAAGTTGTCTTAAATATATATAAAAATTAGATATGTAGTAAATTATACTATATATATTTATATATATCTTATTAAAAACCTGGAATTATAATTGTAAATATATAAAAAGTACAAATTCAGTTGAAGTATTTTGAAATATATTAATAAAAATCACGTGTTACGCTAATTTTGCTTACTAAAAAGGCCTATAGGCGCCTACGACGCCTAAGGCCTGTAGGCCCTAAGGGTAGGGCCTATTTCCTACTTATATGAGGCCTATAGGTAATGCCTACCCGCCTGTCTATAGGTAATGTCGTAGTCTATAAAAGGGGTATACCAGCTTTTGATACTTAATAGCTATAGAAGTTATTTAATACCTAAATTTAATAAAATCTATAAGTAAAATAAGATAATACTAATCTATATACTACTATATTTATCATATCTTTTATAACCTTTAGATATTAGTTATTTTATAATATTAAAATATATATATAACTAGATAGTTAAAACTAAGATATAGAATAGGATTAACTATATTAATAAACTTAACTTCTTTAAAGTATACCCTCTTATATAAATTAAAGCTTTTAAATCAGAGACTATTAAAAATAGCTTTAGAGTAGCTAGTTTAGTACTATTTATACCTAACTAAATGATTTTAAAGCTTAATATTTAGCTTTAAACCTTAACCCCCTTAGCTAGCTAAGGGAGTAAATTAAGCCGGAATTTCACCCTAAAAACCCCTTTATAGAGAAAGAACTATATTATTAAGCTTTATTAATTAAAGCTTTACTTTATATAAGGTCTTAAAGTATACCTAGCCTATTAGATTATATATTAAACTAGCTTATAAAAGGCTTCTATCTTATAATATAAGGTACAATCTTACTTACTAAAGAAAATAAGGAATTATATACCGCTAATAAGAAGTAGAAGTAAAAGCGTACTAGATCCCAGAGGCAGATACCTACCAAAGAAGGCCTCTTAGTATAGGAAGCTTCTTAATTAATTACTAAGCCGGTAGAAGTAATTAAAGTACCTCCTCCCTAAACTTCCGTAAAGCTCGAAAAGCCCAAAACCCGACCTAACTCGACCCTTAAAAGGGTCGGGTTTTAGGCCTATTCCTAAAGCTTATAGCGGGCTTTAGGCTTTTAGGTTAGGCCCCTAGCTCGAAAAAGGGGGGCCCCCTAAGCCCCTCCCTTCGACTAAATAATATAAATATACTAATTTCTTATAACTATATAAATAATATAGGAATTCCTAGTAATTTTAAGTATTTTAATTAGACTTCCGCACGACCCAGTTTGGGTCGAAACCTTATAACCTAGGACTAACCCAGACCCAGTGACTAGGGCCCCAGAAAACCCAGTTTAGGCCCAGTTCGACCTAGTTTATATATAATTTATACTTAATTTTTGTATTAATTTATATCTTTATAATATCTAATATACCTAATATAACTTACTATACTAAAGTTAATAGAGATTTTATATTATAAGTATATATATATACCTATTATATCTATATATTACTTAAATATTAGAATAGAATTTAAAAAGTGGGTAGGTTTTCTTATTATTATAAAGATATATATATATCCTATAGAAAGGTACACCACTTTCTTTATATACTATATAATTTATTTTTAACTTTAAAACTAGAATTTATATAATTCTAAACTTATATATATATTAATTAATAGATACTAATATTATAAAGGTTAATACTACAATTACAGCACTCAAACATTATATATTTTTTATAAAAGTGTGTTTGCACTGTTTATAACCCAGTTTAGGGCCCTAGACCTAGTACTGGGTTACCCAGCCCGACCCAGACCCATTACTAGGTCGAAGGGTTCAACCCAAAACCCAACCCAGACTAGGTTGGGTCTGGGTTGGGTCTGGGTTGGGTCTGGGTTTTACTGGGTCGTGCGGAAGACTAATTTTAATTATATTATTTACTTTAAATTTAAGAAATCATTGATTTATTTAAGTATATATTAATATATTATAATTAATTCTAGTATAAACTAATAAGACTAATATATATTATCCTCTATATACTTCTTTTTCTTCCCTAATATATATAGCTAAGTACTATAGCTTAATAATAAAGGATTACTGTTACCAGCTAGTTCTTAATTCAAAGAGTATATTTTAACAAGAATTCTAAGTATAGAGAGGGAAAGGAGAAAGGAAGAAGGGTTAAGAATCAGTCTTCCCTTATAAAGACTTGATATAAACCTAGTAAATATCGACCTTCCTTACTTATCCTTTCTCAGAAAGCAGTTAATAATAGTAGAACTATAATTATTATCTCTTAGATTATAATATAGCCCCCGACTAAGAATATATTTAGTCCCTAAATATTAGTTTATTATTATTAATATAGTTATTTAAGAAGTTATTATATTATACTATATCTATCTACTCCTATAATTATAGTAGAGGACCTAGTTTTATTAGTTCTTTATTATAGAAATCTTATAATTTCTATAATATATATTTTAAATTACTAACTAGGTACTACTATAAGTCTATATTATAGCCTAGCTATTATATTTAATATTATAGTTTCTAATAATAAGTTCTTAAATCTAATATCTTTTTAACTTCTTATTTATCTTCTTTATTAACCTATATTAATAAGGAAGGATTAAGATATTATCTATTTAATAGTTTAGTTATTATAGCTTTCCTTAGTTTACTTAGATTAAAAATAAGATATATCTAAATTAAATTAGATAAGTTAAGTTTATATATATTTCTAATTTTTTTAATAATCTTATATAGGCTACTAACTAAATAAGCTAGCTTTCTACTTAATTAGGCTAGTTATTAGTCCTTTATAGTAATAAAAATATAATTACTTATTCTAAAATTTTCTTTTTATTAATATTTATTTACCTATAATATCTATAGTTATTAAGACTTAATAATCTACTTTCTAGTTTCTTCCTAAATCTCTTATAGCTAAAAGAGTATACTTATTATATCTTATTTATTTTATATTAAAATATTCTAATCTTTCTAGTTAAATAATATAATAGGCTTATATCCTTATTTAATAAAAAATAGTAATTATTTTATTATATTTTAAAGGAAGATTAAAGCTATAAAGTCTATTATTAGTAGGATTTCTAACTAATTATTCTAATTATACTTAATATATAAATATAGTCTTTATATTATATACTAATTTATAATCTTATTTTAATTATCTATTTAGAGATAGTAGACTATTAATAGTTTTCTTTTAATTCTAAGGATTTAATAGAACTTAGTTTAGAATTCTAAAATAAATTAATCTTTTCTATCTAATATAATTATTTTTAGTATCTTTATTACTTAAATAATATTATTAATAAAAAGTTAGGCTATCTTTTTAATATCTATATCTTTATAATAAAAAATAGATATTAGTCTTTTACTTAAATAGTTAATTACTATAAAAACTATATTATACTTATATTAGTTTTTTAGAAATAAATAGAAATCTATTAATATATATTATTATAGCCTTTTAAGAATTAAAAGAGGATAAAATAATCTAAAGGTTTTATCTTTTTATACTTTTATTTATTTATAGATTAAATAGTTATTAATATAATATTTTATATTTATAGCCTATTTTAACTAATAATATTAAATTAAGATTAGTTTTTTTAATTTCTTAATTTTAAGATAAGTTATTAATAGTTATTAATATATATTATTTAGTAGTTTTATATATAAATCTTATTTATTTAAAACTTTTAATTACCTTTTATATAAGAGTAATTTCTTTTATAAAATCTATTTTTAGTTATTTATTTTAATAATTTATTAAAATTTATTAAGTTTAATACTATAATAAATTACTTCTTTTATTTATTTAGTAATTTCTTAGGTTTATAATTCTTTAAAACTAATAAGGATTAAGTTAATTAGTTAGACTCTTTTATCAAGATAATCTTTTAATAATATAATAAATTATTAGCTATTATTAGTATAAGATAAATCTTTTTATAAAAGAATATTTATAATAATATTCTTCTTATTTAAATAATATTTTATTAGGAAATAGAATTATAAGAGAAATTTATTTTATTTTACTTATTACTAATTTATTTATTAGGTTATTATAAAGTACTTAAGAGATAAATAATTAATAAGAATTTTAAAATAGTCTTTTTATAAAAATCCTTTAAATTTTAATTATTATTCTTATAATATATAAATAATTATTAAGAGTTCCTTATCTTATACTTTATAGTTTAATTCTATAGGTTATATTATCTTTAAGTAAAATACTATTAGATACTAAAAATTATTATCTTTATAATATTAAGATAGGATTACTTTTAAAATACTATTTAAAGTATCTATCTTAATCCTTATATATCCAATAGGATTATAATATTAAAAGACTAATATATTAATTAATTTCTTTTTTAGAAGTAAGAAAGTATTTTTATAATTAATAGACTATTTAAATAAGATATCTTATCTAATTAATTAGTATAAAGGCTTTAAAATAGTATTATATCTTTAAATAAATTATTAATAGAAATTATAAAATCTAAAGAATAACTAAACTCCTTTTATAGTAGTAGGTATTATCTATAACTATATTATATTAATCTTTTTAAAGTTAATTACTATTCCTTTAGTATTTATAATAAATCTTAGAAACTTAGTTTTATCTATAAAGAATTTATATTTAAATAGTATAACTTAAAAGTTAACTTCTTTTAAATATTAGAATACTTTCCTTACCTATTAATAGTAATTATCTATATTTTTACTATAAATAAGAATATTATTTATAAAGATAATTATATATTTATTTATATATTCTTTAAAAATACTATTTATAAATCTTTAGAAAGTTATTAGATTATTTATTAGCCTAAATAGTATAACTTTATATTTAAATAACTTATATCTTATATAGAAAATAGTAAGTTTTTTAACCTTTAGGGTTAGGTAAATTCTATAAAAATTTTATTAAATATTAAGCTTTATAAAAATCTTTATTTTATTAATTTATTATAATATCTTATTAATTAAAGGTAAGGGGTAATAGTCTTTTTTTATAATTATATTTAACTTTCTAAAATCTATATAAAACTAAAGTCTTTTATCTAGTTTCTCTACTATTAAGATTAGTAATATATAAAAAGTAGAATTAGGAATAATAAAGCCTTTTTTTAAATTATTAAATATATATTTCTTAATAGCTTTTAATTTATTAAGAGAGAGTTTATAAAGAGGATAATAGTTTAATATAGCTTCTATTTTTAAAATAATATTATAATCTACTCTAGTTTTATAAGGTAGTAGTTTATTTAATTTCTTTTTTAAGAAAACTTTAGTTAGATTATAATACTCTTTTAGAAGTATTTATAAGATTTTTTTAATTTTAAGATCTTTAATTAAAGTATTTTTTATTTAAATAATATAATTAATCTTATAAAGTAAAATAGAAAAGATTTTAAATTCTTTATTTACTTTCCTTTTTTCTTAAAGATAATTAAATCCTATCTATCTAATAATACTTATATTAATTAAAAGAAGCTTTTTAACTACCTCTTTATTTTAAAGGATAATTACTTTAATCTTATTATTTAAGTTTTAAGTTATTTTCTTTTATTCTTTTATATACTAATATCTATATTACTATTCTTTAGTATATTAAAATTTATTTATTTTAACCTTTTTCTAGTCTTTTTATTCTATATATTAATCTTATTAGTCTATATTAGTCTAATAATTATTATTAGATCTAGACTTCTAAAATATAGTAGTTAGTATTAGGACTACTAACTTATTTATAATATTATTAAAGAGTATCTTTTCTTTTAATTAAATTATTTAATATTATTAGTAGTTAAGTAAGATATTATTTTCTATAAACTATTTCTATTTAAAGATTAAATTATATTTTCTTAAATCTATAAGAAATATAGGAACTTATTATTATATATGTCTATTTATATAAATAGTAAGAAATATAATATAAATAATTAGCTTCTTAAAGGTTCTATTAAAACCTTTAATTAAGTATTTTTAATTAAGTATTTTTAATTAAGTTATTTTATTTAAATTCTAAATTACTTTTTAAGTAATAAAATTATTATAGTATTTATAAAAATATAATTATCTATTTTAGTATTATTAAGTACTAAAATAGAAAAAGAGTATCTATTATATATTAATTAAATATTAAAAACTAAACTATCTTTAGGACCTCTAATTAATTTCTATAAATCTAATAAATAAAGTAATATTTTATAACTATCTAGGTAAGAAACTTTATCTAAGTATTAGCTTTTCTTTTATTATTTTTAAGTTTTTAGACTTTTTTAATATTAGGAATTAAAGTAATAACTATAACTAAAGTATTTAACTTCTTTTTAAGGTATTTATAGGTTATATATCTTTATTCTTTATAATTAAAGTATTAACCTTTTTTTATAAGAATTTCTTATTTATTTATAGATAAATTAGTAAGAATAGTATTTTTTTTATATTTTATATAAGAGATATATTAATTAGTAGTTATTTTAATATTACTATTATTTTTAGAATAAATAATAGAATAAGATTAAATAATACTCTTTAATTCTTATTATAGATTAATTTTATAAGATATATTTTAATAGTTTTAAATAAAGGTTTTAAAGGGAATAGATTTTTAATTAATAGCCTATATTATTTAATTTTAAAGTAAGTATAAGAGTTTTAAATATAGATTATATTTTTAGTTCTTTTTAATAATAGTAGCCTTTTTAGTAAGTTATATAAATTTAGTAAAGAAATTAGTAAAATTATCTTTTAGTTTTATTTTTAATTTATAATATATAATATAGGCTTTAGTATAATAGTTTAGATTTATAAAAATAGTTCTTAAGTAAGCTATTATATTATTAGTATTATAATATAAGGTATTTAACTTAGTACTTAAGTAAGGTATAATATATAGTTAGACCTTTCTTTTATAATAACTTTAGATATAGAGCTTATAGTATATTAATAAAGGATAGTAGTCTTTATTTACTTTAAGTTTCTATTAAATAATAGTTTCTTATATTTTAAAATAGACTTCTTTACTATTATTAAGTATTAAAATATTAGATATCTTAGTAGTTTTATAAATAGTAAAGAAGTCTATTTTAAAATATAAGAAACTATTATTTATTATAAACTTAAGAGTTAGAATATAAAGTAATTTCTTTTATAAAATATATAATCTTAGTAAGTGACTACTTCTTTTCTTTCTTAAATAAGTTATTAAATTAAGTATTTAGTTCTAATCTTTTTATTATAAAGAACTATTACTTTATCTTTAAGATCT
Organism: Penicillium expansum; assembly: GCF_000769745.1. Classification (NCBI taxonomy): domain Eukaryota; kingdom Fungi; phylum Ascomycota; class Eurotiomycetes; order Eurotiales; family Aspergillaceae; genus Penicillium; species Penicillium expansum. The sequence continues at coordinate 9,778 of NW_015971331.1, forward strand.
TAGTTTCTTCCTTTTAGTCTATTATATTTATAAGCGAGTTTACAGAATTATTCTTTTATAGGTATCTTTTATAATTATTTATATATAGAGGAACTTTTTTTATTATTATCTTTATTAAATTTACTAATACTAACTAGTTTTAAAGTCTTAAAGTCTTAAGTAACTACTTCCTACTTAATATTATTTTCTTTATCTAGCGCTATAATATTAGGTTACTTACTATAGTTAATAGTTAGATTTTACCTTATTCTAACTATTTTAATTAATTAGAGATTTAGTTTAGGATCGGCTTAAATCTTAGTTATATAATACTAAAGAACAAAAGTAGGGTAAAGTAGGACTAAGACTAATTATAATAATAGTCTATATAGTTATACTACTTTATTAGAAAATAAAAGTAGTACTTAGAATTATATTACTAGCTAGTTCTTAATTTAAAGAGTATATTTTAATAAGAATTCTAAGTATAGAGAGGGAAAGGAGAAAGGAAGAAGGGTTAAGAATCAGTCTTCCCTTATAAGGACTTAATATAAACCTAGCAAACATCGACCTTCCTTGCTTGTCCTTTCTTGGAAAGCGGTTAATAACGGCAGAACTACGATTATCATCTCTCAGATTGTGATAATTACTAATATTATTATTATTAATATTAATTAAACCCCTAGAACTCTTAGGCTATTCTTCTATATTACTAATCTATTTAAATTTAATATTATTAAGTTTATTATCCTTTTCTTCTTTTAATACTTTAATCTTATTTAAAGAGAAGAATTATTTAAGCTCTTTTACCTTATATAATTTAAGGTTAAATCTTAATATATAAAAGAATAGTATTAATTTTTTAATAATCTTAACCTTTATATAATTATAGTAATAATAATAAATATTATAAATAATATTAAATAATTATTCTATATTTATACTAGTTACTAAAAGTATAAGAAAATAGCTATAATTCTTTTATTAAAAGGGTAGTAGTTTAGAATTAATAATATCTATATAAAATTAGTAACTAATATTTATTAAAATAAGATTAAAAGAAGAGTATAATTTATTATTATTAAGATATTAGATTATTTTATTATTAACTAGTTTTATTTTAAGTTTCTTTAAATAAAGTAGATTATAAAGAGCTATATTTAACTTTAATTTAAGAGAAGAGATTATTAAGCTTTAATTAATTAGTTTTAAAAGAAGAAAATATCTATTATTTCTATAAGATATACTTTTATTAAAGCTACTTAATAGATTTCTTAAAATACTTAAATAATATATTATAGATCTAAAATATTAGATATATAGTTATATTTTAAGTCTTTAAAAATATAAGAGTATATTTATAAAATAACTTTATAAGATAAAAAAGGTAATTAATCTAATACTATTTATTATTATTTAATACTATCTTTTTATAATTATAGTTTATATAAAATATACTAAAGAAATTATAGAGCCTTTTTATTTAATAAAATATAAGAAATATTAAGTTTTACTTAATTTTTATATCTTAAAGTAATATAAGTACCTATTTAAAAGGCTAAAAACTAATAAATACTTTATAATATTAGAAATTAGCCTAGATATAAATAATAAGATATATTATAGTTTTTACTTTAGGTATTTACTTTTATAAATATTAATTAGTAATTAAACTATTTTTAAATAATTAAGAAGTTAGTTTAGATTTAATTAGATAATATATATAAAATAGGGTATTTAGATAATATAAATATTACTTAATAAGACTTATTATAATAAGTTAATAAAGGTCTTATTATTTAATATATTATCTATAATTAATCTAGATATATAATCTTAGATATTATAATTAATAAATATCTTTAAAAGAATACTATTTAGATTAATATTAGTATAAATATCTTTAAAGGGTTAAAACCTAAGAAATATCTCTTAATAAGACTAAGTAATATTAATAAAATAGCTAGTAATTATTATAAATATTTATTTAAATAATAAAATCTAATAATCTAATATAATTAAGATTTTTATATATATTAAAAATAGATTAAATATAGATTATTAATATTCTTTAATATAAGTAGATAATTAATATTAAATTATATTAATAAAGAGAATAAATAGGAGGCTTAGGGCTAAATATATTTATAATATTATCTATTAAAATATTAGATAATGTATTTCACATACGAGCTACGCACACAAGCGAGCTGCGCACCCTACCTAACCCATTAAATTTAAATATATTTATCTCAACTATAACGCTATTAAATTAATTTAACTAAGTGGTCTATCTAGATATGTTTCTCTTCTATACCCTAGTAATCTATATATACTATACCCCTAGGGGGGCCGTGTACGTAGCTGAATAGTCGATTCTTTAGGTATACTAGGGCTAGGGGGGAGTACTTTAGTTACTTCTTATTACTATATAATTAATATAGATACTTTTTAAACTAAGAGGCCT